>NC_051163.1:109998427-110132215 GCF_013339745.2 Dermacentor silvarum
TGTGCTGCCTGGGCCAGCTCTTGGGTTTACGTCTTCTGTTCCCTTTTGTCCTGACTCGTACCTTAGTAAGCTTTAGCTCAAATAGCCCTGTTAAATTTGCATATGTCCATTCTGTTTTTGTATCCTCTGAAATTACTTCCTCAATTTGCTGGGTTGCTATTTCAAGCTGCTTTTCAGAGTAAAATATCCCACCTGGTTGTTCATCTTGCCTCCTACCTACTTTCATTTCCCTTCTAAAACTCACCTTAATACGTTTGTGATCACTACCTAGACTTCTGGAGCCATATTCATCTATGCTCATTACATTTAGCCTATTGTGCATTCTATGTGACATTAGTGCATAGTCTATCGTCGACTGCAGTCTCCCTACCTCCCATGTTATGTGCCTTTCACACTTCTCAGTACTGTTGCATACAACTAAGTCATGCATTTCACACATATCCAGCATCATGTTGCCTGTTGAGTCTGTGTACCCGTCCATGTCTTCTATGTGTGCGTTCATATCTCCTAGTATAATAATCTCGCACCCTTCTCCTAGCTCATTAATGTCGCTTGATATGCATTCCAGCATTTTTTTGTTTTCCTCTTTGGCATTTGCTCCTGTCCACAGGTATACAAAGCCAAGGAGTGTCTGCTTTCCTGCAACTTTCCCTTTTAGCCATAAATGCTCCCTGCATTCTTGTTTGACCCTTTGCCAGTTCATACTTTTATGAATGAATGCACCAATTCCACCCCCTTTTCTGCTGCCCTCTGTTCTATTCCAATATTCCCATGCATAGTCAGGATTACAGGGAGGTTGCTCCATGTCCCCAAGATGTGTCTCCACAAACCCGTATACCATCAGCTTTTCCTGCCTTAGTTGCTCATCTATCTCGTCCCACTTCAGCCTATTCCTGCCACCTTGCATGTTATAGTACTCTATGTCAGAATGACCTTGCCCCTGGTGCTTACGTCTATTTCTTCTCCTACCGATTCTACGTTTCTTGAATCTTGGGGCCTCTCTGGGTCCGTCTTCGTCTACACTGGTGGTCTTAGGGCTCTGGGTCCCCCCAAAAAAGCCGTAGCTTGGCGCCCTATCCTACTACCTACCCTCCCGCCCGTGGCACCACTGTAGTGAATGCCATCCTGTGCAAAAGGGTGGGAGCCAGACTCGTACACTTCCCGGTTTACCTCCATTATGCCGACCCAAGTGGTCGGCTCAGACCCCTAATGACCCGGTTAGCCTCAAGCACACTCCGTTCCATCCCGCTAGCCTGGCCCCGGACCTGTGGGATTGTGCATAATGTCACATGCACATTCGCAGAGGTTTCTCTGAGTTTACGCAACCCAACCTCTAACTGTCTGTTTAGGTTCTGGCTCCTTCCCTTCAGCACATCGTTGAGACCAGCATGAATAACGACCAGATGTTCATGCTCCAGGTTGTCCGATACCACCTTCTGAGCTTTTGCCATTGCGTCAACCATGCACTTCCCTGACTGGGCCTCCACCCTCACCCGCCCGTCTGCCTTCACTGTTGTAAGGACGCCCTCCTCAACCCTAGCTACGTTGGAGTCCCCCACCACTAGGACCCTTCGCTCTACACGTTTGCCTCCCGCCTGCGATTGTCGTCCTCCAGTTCGCGCTAGCTGGTTCTCCACCCGCCGTGCGCCACTGACACGTGACGATGTGCTCCCTGCCGTTCGTCCCTTCCCACCCGAAGCCTGCCGCACTACCTCGCTGTAGAGTTGTGGAACCGCCGTGTTGCCGCCGGCTCTCGCCTGCTGTTCAACGGCCCCTAGGCGTCCCTCCCTGCTCTCATGGCATGCCTCTGCCTGAGTCTCCGCGCTGTCCCCGCCGCCCGCCTGAGCTGACCCGGGATTACGCGCCGCCTGTGCCATTAGCGCCTCCACCCGCTCTTCCAGCACGGCCCGCTTTTGCCGTTCTTCTTGTAGCTCGCCAGCTATTCGCTTTACCAGGACGGCCTCGGCCCCCTCCCTGTGAAGCAACTCGCCGATCCGAGTTTCGAGCTCAATTCGCCGCTCTCGCTCCACCTTCAGCTCCCCTTTGAGCTCTTCCACACTGGCTGCCCATTCCCCTTCCATCCGCCGCACAGCCCCCTTAAATCCTTCACACGACCTGCACGCGAAGCTAGCCTCCTCAGCGTCGGCTAAACTGGCGAAGTGCGTCTCGTCCAAAAAACACCAACGTTTGCACTCCTCGCACTGCACCAGCTCGTCATCACCCCTATCCTTCCTAGCCTGCCGCACCATTGTCCACCCGACCACCTAACGAGAAAGCCCACCAAAATACCTGAACAAAGCCCCACGGTAAGCCGTACGGCAACCTCGCTATCCGGCTACCTCCGCTAGCTTCCCTAACGCGGTTTAAAACTGCCGCTTTACACTGCTTTCACCATGCAACACGTGCGCCACAACCCGCTTCCAAAAAAGTAGAACTATTCGCTACCTACTAACGTCCTACCAAACTAACCAACAAACTAAAAAAGCATGAAAAACAACATATATAGATAGCTCGGCTACCCTAACACTTCTATCAACCAAATAAAAATAAACAAAAATTGAACTTATTCATTGGTATGCTGCTCCTGCTGCGCTGAGCTCCACTCGGCGGGTCTACTGCAGGCCAAAGCCCCCCAATAAGAGGGGCTTTACTGCAGGCGGGTCTACTGCAGCGCCATCTGTCGCTGCCTCCTGGAGTCATTGTTAGCAAGCGGAGCCACATAGGGCCTCCGGGATCGGCTCGGCGGTTGCGATGGCTATGTTTAACTAGCGTGAACGCGTGCTGCGCTTCACTAACCTGCCGGGCCCCTGGCAGTGAGACGACCAACCCAGATAAAGCCTCCCGCAATTTTCCCGACGCATAACGTGACACTCCAGACTATTACAGACTACGGCGCTTGCGATATCATCCTCCACCCAAATCCTTCTCCGGGAATGAAGCCGTCTAAGCCGTCTCCCTGAGACGGCTTCAAACCAACTCGTATCCTAACCTTCTCCTTCTCAACAAGTTCTCCCCAACCTTATACCCCACCACCTGCCCAGGCTGCGGTGCACCACCGACGACTTTCCACGTCACGATGGGGTGCCAAAAATGTGACAGTTTCGCCCTAAGGGTGAAGCAATGAATGCGATAGCAACACAGCAATGTCATACGAAGTAAGGTGAGCGGCTTTGGTAGCAATATGAATTGTAGTAAACATGAGCTGATTAAGTAAGCAGGTGTGCTGCGGCGTAAGTAGACCGACATGAAGAGAGACTCGATGACCACGAGGAGGCGCGTGTGAAACGGTGGTGTTGATGAGAAGCGCTTCCCGTGGGCAGCGCGTGCGAAGGGACACACCTGTAGCGCTGCACTGCCGATCCGGGCAGCATTGCATGTGTAGCGTGCGTTGAAAAATGTGGCCCGACTATTACTAACTGATTGAACAAGCGTGGTGTGAGCGCGCACAAACAAACATGAATAGATCACACTGAATGACTGCAGACAACGACTGTCAAAACGCTGGCAGCAAGCGCATACGCCGCAGCGGGCGAAGGTAAAGCTTGAGGCGAAGGTGCGTGCTGTCTATCGCTTCAACGGAAACTGAGCGGTGAATGCACAGCGCATAGAAAGGTCAGAGCCGTGTGGAGATAAGAGACGGTGCGGGCGAGCGACGAGCGCGGTTGTTGGCAGAGCTTAAGGTGTTTCATCTGTTCGCGTTAGCAAGACCTCTCTCGGTTTAGAGATTTAACATAGAAGCGAAGGCGCAACAGCAAGTAAAATTTAAGCACTATAAGCGTCAGTTCCTTATTGTGTGCGCAACAACCAAGCTTTACAGCTCCACACCTTTGAGAAAGATCGCAAAGTCCGACATTCTTGCCGCTGTTGTATTCCTTATGCTGAAAAATACTGTGGAGGAGTCTTCAAGCACGCCGATTAAACTCGCCAGGCATCCAGATGGGTATATTAGACCGTACATTAAATTCTATAATGAATTCATTTCTCCTGTCTATTGCTGCACGCGCTTTGGGAATAGACAGGAGTTCGGCACAACCTTTGCACCTCCGCGACGACTTTCTCTACCGTCGCAGCTTACGCCCTGAAGGACCAGAATTTTTGCTCGTTGTCCCACGCCATCTCCAAACCTTAGTTCTTGAGCAGTTGCATGACTCCCCTATACTGCACGTCACCTCGGCGTTTCGCGTACCTACGACCGCGTACGGCACCGATTCTACTGGCCAGGCCTGTACCGGTCTGTGCACCGCTACGTTGGAGCCTGTGCGCTCTGTCAGCGCCGCAAAAAAAAACTTGCTGTGTTGCCCGCTGGACGCCTGCAACCCACCGATGTGGCCTCCTAACCGTTCTTTCGCGTCGGTCTCGATCTTATCGGCCCTTTTCCGACGTCTAATTCTGGCAATAAGTGGGTCGTTGTCGCGACTGATTACGCGACCCGGTATGCGATCGCGCGAGCTTTGCGCACAAGCTGTGCAACGGAGGTGGTGGATTTCGTTTGACATGACGTCATCCTCCATCACGGCGCACTCTGGCAGCTCCTCACTGATCGTGGCTGCGCCTTGTTGTCCCACGTTGTTGAAGACCTACTTCGATCCTGTTCTGCCGAGCAGAAGCTTTCCACCGCCCACCACCCGCAGACAAACGGACTCACGGAGCGGCTCAATCCCACGTTGACAGAAATGCTGTCTATGTACGTTTCTGACGACCACAGTGATTGGGACAGCACGCTAGCCTTCGTGACCTTCGCATAAAGCTCGTCTCGTCACGAGACCGCTGGCTTTCTCCCTTTTACCTTCTGTTCGGCCGCCACTCTACTTTGCCCTTGGACACACGGCTTCCTTCCTCGACGAACACTCTCACGAACACTCCCGGGCTTACACGGCGCGCCAATTTGCCGGCTCCCGGCTCACTGAGTCTCAAGCGGCGCAGAAGATGCGGTACGACAGCCGACATCGGCACGTTCGATTTCCTTCAGGCTCCATTTTCCTATGACACTATGTTACCGCGTCGGCTTGTCCGAAAAGTTGCTGTCGCGCTACACCGGGCCCAACACGATTTTGCGTCAGCTTGGCGATGTGGACTACGAGATCGCTCCGCTGGACTCGCGTGTCGCTACTGACGTTGTGCATGTGTCCCGGCTGAAACCTTACTTTGCCGCGAGTTGACCTGCCATATAGTTAGCGCCGAGACGGCGCCTTTGCAGGCGGGGGTGATGTTACGGCGCAACCAAGAGTGGCGCCAATCTGAAGAAGATGATTTGACGTGTTGAGGTAGAATTGGTCTTGCCAGCCATTTTGTTTATGTCTCGTTTCGTCTCTTGTATATATTGTAAGTACACCTGTATATGTGACTTCCGCCACGTAAGAATATAATTGAATACCTACAAAGGTTCAACAAACACAAAACAATTGCATCACAGGCTAGAAGGAATTCACCGCAAGTGGGCTCCTATTTACAAATATGCTTCTCAGTTCGCTTAATGAAGTATTAGTCAAGTCAGTATTTTTCTCATTATACCTGGTGTTCAGTATTGTGGGCAATAAGAACTGAGCCTTTGTTTAGCATAATTTGTACAGCATTTTAAAACGCTCCACGGTTCCGGTTTCCGCGTAATATGTGCTGTGGCGTATTTTACTAGCTTGGCTAACTTAATTACTACGACATCACTATTTGGTATTGCGAGTTTGTACTGTCGACATAGTCTATAACAGTGCATTGAATGAACCGGAAGAAGATTATGCTTCTGAAAAAGGCCCGCCTTGTGCGTAAGGAAAGCAGCTTTGGATATTAGGCGGAATATTCTTTTTTTTTCTTTTTTTGTAAACGTATAATTCTATTCAGGTTTTCGCTTGTTGTAGTTCCCCGGACAACAACTCCATAGTTAATTTGAGGTAATAAAAGCGCATTGTAAAGCATTATGTTGGCTGATACAGGAAAATGAAAAGTGGCGACGCAGTATGCCCGTGATTCTAGACAACTTACCGACAATATTGTTACGGTGGGGAAAGAAGACAATGTCGACGACGGAGAAGACGACGAAGTGACAACAGCCGCTCTGGATTCTCAGCTTCTGTTTATGTATCTCTTGTAAATACATTGCGTTAATAGTTTTACACCCGTGACAATATACTCAACGTGGTCATCCTAAGTGATGTGTTCGCCGCAGAAAACTCACAGCGTAACTGCAGATGGCACTGTCGTTTAGCTTAATGGGAGGAAGTTTAACGGATTTGTTGCGCGGACGGAAGAGGATTGGTTTGATTTTGTTAATGTTAATTTTAGGTAACTATGAGTTGCCCAGTCGCTTATTTACCTTAGTGCATAATCAGCTCTTAAAATTTAGTCATCACCTGAGTTGCCGGCAGTAAACAAACTCATGTCATCCGCGTATATTACATTTTTAGCAGCCGTATCTACATTAGTTATTTCATTTACTTAAGGGGCCAAAAGGAAGGGTCCCAAGGTGCTGCCCCGAGGAACGCCCATCGTTACTGGCCTCTCTTCTGAACATTCGCCTGCAATGCTTACAAATTGGGACTATTTCGCAAATCAGAATAAATTAAAGAATATGCAACTTCCCAAATACCATTATATTCGATTTTTTTGTAATAAAACGCCATGATCAGCAAGGTCAAATGCATTCATGAAGTCCAAAAGCAACCCAAGTACCATGAAATGGGATTAAAAATTCTCAAATATGTACACCTTTTGTTCTAGAAGACCAAGCTCAGTCGATCGTTTTTTACGAAAACCATTATTGGGCCGGTTTCATGAGGTGATCAACAAAATCGGACAGGCGTTTAAAATAGCATTTTCTACACCTTTATAGAAATTTGGAAAAATTGTTATTGGACTGTATTTATTCTTATTTCCATTTTTTATATATTAACACGAAAGTGTTTTATGCCGGGGTCCACCAAGACTTCACTGACGTATTTCCGTCACGGATATGACGTTCTTACAATGTACACGAACATAATACAAAGAAAGAAACCAGAAGAAAAAGTTCCACAAACATGCAAAATTTGGAAATCGAACCCACGACCTCTCGGTCCGCGACGATAGATCGCCGAGCGTTTAACCCATTGCGCCACAAACGCATTTGCAGAGAGCTACACAGACGCGCCTTATATATCTAACACTCCTCCGTGTACCCGCGCTCTTGCTCGGGGCGGTGCCGCCGCCTACGAGCAGAAAAGAGAAGTACTGCATTATGACACTAACGCGCACCGACAGTGAACGCTTCGGTGGTCTCAGCACTACGACGCCTCGATGCCAGCATTCGAAGGGACGCTGGCATCAAGAAGCACTACCAACGCCACCTAGGTGGCGTTCACCGTACTCAGCACAGCGGAGCGTGGCCTCCGCAATTAGCTCTGAAAATGTTTCTGAAGTTGATCGCGGAGGCTGCAATTACGACGCGCTGTACGCGCTGATTTGACTCGGTGACGATTCAGTTACGTGCTTTGTCTTGCGCGTTGTATTAGTGTGTCAGTTACGTGCTTCGTCTTTCGCGTTGTGCTAGCGTGTGCAGCGTAGTGCAGCTTCCATATGCACGACGGTTGCTCATGGTCATCGACGTTGGTAGTCGTGATGGAGGAGACGTGCCACCAGGCGTCAGCGTGGGTGCATCAACGCCTAAGGGCGCTTTAGCCACAAAACACCAATAGACATTATATATCAATGTGCAATAAACATTACACTACTTCTGTGAAGACACGTTTCACTTTCGTGTTCTATACCGATTCCTATATAAGAGGGATCAACCACATTTTTTTGTTGTCACTTTTGCAATATGCATGTTACATTGGAAAATTCCATTAGGGTAGAAGCGCCCGGCTGCTCGTCCTGCGACATGCTTGCGGATAGTGGGCACAAGCAGCGACCTGAACGAAGCACCAGCGAGTAGGCCAGACGTGCAAAGCACGGGGGCCAAGAAGCACCTCCACCAGTTGTGACGTCACATCAAGGGCGGACATTTATTGAGCCCAAAAGAAGTGGCGAAGGAACCTCGGCACAGTCCACACTGATGATGCGCCCACACGCGCGATGAAGTTGAAGGGCATGCACACACATGATGATGATGATAATATAGATATATATTATACATAGTGCATTCTTACGTGATTGGCATATAGATTTATATTCTACGCTTGCTCATCAAGACTCGCGTCTTTATTTTGTCTGCTGTTTAAAAGCTATTGTGCGGGAGTAAGAGACGAAAATTCCGCTTCCTGTCAATCAATTCCTTGCTCTCAAGAATTAAGCTAAAAGGTACGCGCTCCTTATAGAGTTCATTACAACAACCTTCTGCGTATTGCGGATGTGCACGGCCTTTGGAATTATTATGATAAAAATATTCGCATGTCTAGAGAAACTAGGCAGGTTCTGCAGTCTGGGAAGTTCAGAGCACTGACATTTGAAACTGCCTCCATTACAGTGCCGTCGTTGTTCCTTGCTTGACGCGGAAATTGTGACTTTCTATGCACGATGGGAATAAGCGCGCAAAGTGCAATGTCTACAATTACAAAGTTTATGCGACACGGTTACTAGGGTGACACTCCGCTTTGTCGCAAGTCTTCTGTTCAGATTATTTACTGTCGTGGACAGTACAGAAAATGCCATATAAGTTATAGTGCAGGGATTTCTTGGTGTCGAAAGCATTGCCGCATCTTGGAACTGTGGCGACATTCGAAGTAATAGTAGTGTTTCAGGTATCTGAGCTAAGCCTGGCTGAAACGGGCACTCCAACTATTCCTGGTAGCAGATCACAGTCTCACAGTGCATATCCTTGTGCGTAAAGGGGAGAACATCGATATTGTGTTCGGTGAACAGGACGTTTTCATGGAGACACACGCCGACTCCGTCTGTCTAGCCTTCTCCACTGCCAGTGCGTTCATGGCGCGGGGTTCGGCTGCAGGGGAGTTTTGTGGCCTGAGCAGGACCCGCCCAGCGGAACATGCAGATGCAAACATCCGATAATGGGTACACGAACTCATAGCATCGGTCATCTAAGAATGAGCAGCCGAATCCTCTGCGGGCGTACTCATACAATTAGCCTTTTCATGACTACAGCTGTTACTTCCACAAACATTAATTGTAGAGCCCATGGTGCCCTCGCTTGGTGTCCCACCTCTTGGAAAGCGTCTTCTAGTACTTGGAGCGCTTTGACAAACTCGCCAAGCAGCTGCAGGCTACGGATCTGGACTCAGCGGCTTGTCTTCTGTGTTGAGGACGAAGTCGTTGTTGCAGCCGAGGTCTGTCATTACAGAACTAGCGGCCGAACGACGATCTGCCTGCGCCGAGCGTCACTCCCAGTTCTCGGCTGGGGAACCGGTGCCGGTTTCCATCATCACGGATTTTGTACGAGGAGCAGTTTGTTTGCGATGTAATGTACCGACGTGAACAGATCGTGACACACCGTGGTGATTAGCAAGGCTAAGACGAGGAAGGATGTCCCCGAGAAGGAAGATCGGGCCTCGGTACGGCTGTCGATTACCGGCAACGTCTTGGTGTCAAAGGGCCCGAATCGGCCACTCTAAATTAGTATAGTGATTTGGGCGAGTTGGTCTAAGTTCATGACGTGAATGCATTGCCGAACATTGAAGTGCAGGATGTGCACACGCGCTGGCTACCAAATTAATATTATTGGTCAAAGAACGTATACGTTGGAACAATGCAGGTAATAAGGTGGTCTTCAAACATATATGGCAAAAAATAAGAATAAAAACAGTTTATGACTTTGCAAATTAGATTGTGCACAGGTTTAAAAGCGCAATTTGTTTGTGTTTAAAACCACCGATGGTTGGATTCCGCAACTCTATGCATATGTTTTATTGCTGAAGGTGTGAGATTTCACGCGTGTCTAGGGCTGCTCTTGAAAGCATGCCTTACACCCGCAGGCGCCACAATCCAATAGTAGATTACATGCTTTCCCATTACGCATGCCATGTTTCATGTTATCGCAAGCTTTTGTTTGTCCTATATATACAAATACGGCTGCAGATGAACGGTATTGGAGACGCGACCCGTACGTAGCATTCCACAAATTTCTTTTATACGGGCACTTAAGGGAAATAATAAGATAACAGCACTGTTAAAATATTATTCCAGAACTTGTTTCGTGACATGGAAATTGCGACTGAAAGCTCCTGGAAACCGCTAGCACCATTCAAATCGGCCGCCCCCGAGTGGGAACGCCTTGACGTTGCATACGCAATCACCACCCATTACTGCGGTCGGTGAGTTACACAGCGCCCGACTGACCGCGCTACGGTTTTCAGCGCAACGCGCTAAAGCATGGCCAGAAATCGAGCTAAGACAGAAGGTTGGATTCACCGCAGCAGCTGCTCTTGGTGAAGTGGCGTAACTATTTGGGCATCCTCAGACATGTCGCCCACACGCGGCTCCTCGGCCTGAGCCGGACTAGGCCCCTACCACTGTTCGCTATTCCCATGAGACTACGCTGCCCGGAACTGGGCTCTTTCGGCTCAGTGAAGTTTTGTCTCTCTCTTTCCCCCTCATGGTTGCAAGCAGCTTCACGCCATGCCATCCCCCATGTCTCGTGCTGGGTAGTACCGGCTAGGAAAGCAAAGAACGAAGGCGGCAGCGCGCCGAAACCGCTTGCCGCCGCATTTCGGGAAAGATGGCGAAATTTGTGACGCTAATTTGGAGCGAATGCGGGGATACATCCGCATACATGGCACCGAAGCAATGTATCCACACTAATAATACTTCCAACGCAATGAAACGAAGTCGCACTTTTACCGGAAATCTAAGCATTGATTGCGACAGCAAATATTATAAAGCTATACAAAGTCAGCATAGCAGTTTTATCGGCCGTATAAACTTGTAAACATTCGCTTACCAACTAAATTAACATGCATGGTGTCACGCGCGCACAGGCAAACATTTACACATCTTATTCGTTGATCGCATACACTCGCTGTCAAAACACTCGCGTGAGGAACAGCGGCAGCAGCAGCGAAGTGAAATTACCTTCGTTCTGGCTCTCGCTTGAACGCGAACTAACCGGAGAGAACACAGCGCACAGAAGCTACAGCCTTCGGCACACTTAGATTCTGTACTCACAGTATATCGCTTGCAAGATATAGGGCCGCGCGTATGTGCTCAGCCTGGTCATATACGCAGTCGACGCCGAATTAGAACGCGCTCCTCTGCTTCCCCACCCCCGGTATGTTGCGCGTGATGGAAGACGGTGCACTCCCTGTCCACTTTCCTCCCCATCGCACGCGAGATCAAGCCACTGCCCTCTGCCCACCCACGCATGCTTTCTCTCGCACCCAGTGCATACGGCGCGCAGTTACGATGTTATCGCACTGGGACGTTATACATAACATGACGGTGACGGCGACGTCGACGGCTGAAATGCGCCCGGAGTTTCCATATAATTGCTATCGTAATACAAATGCCAATCGCACTCAAGCCGCCACTCGTCTTCAAAGTATACGGATGCGCTGCTAATTTTCGTGTTTCTTTTTATTTTTGTACGCATAGTACAAGTCCACACACAGCCACTACATTTTCGGTCAGCATAAACCCACTCACTGACCCATTCGGTGCGCTTATAAGCTTCGTATAAGCTTCGTATATAATGTCCACAATTATATCCGCCGAGCTACTGACAAACCCTTGAGCAAACAGTCACGCTCAGCTGGAAGGGAAGGCCATGAAAAGTTCGCCTTCGTAAATAACGCGCATTCAGGCTGGTTTTTGCTAGAATTTGAGGATATTTTTCAACAAAAACATTCTGAAAAACTTACAGAGCAGCTCTGGTTCGAAACAATAGAATACATAAAGCGCCATTTGTGCCCTTCGAGAGTGTTTGAGGATTCGTTCACCTTGCGTCGCTCCGCGTTCTACGAAGCACCGCCCACATTTAGTGACGTGTCTCACTTACTCTTGCTGGCCGCGGCGGCACGGCAAGGAGGGCGCCGACATGTTTACACCCCCTCGCAGCCACGCGCGGGGACATTGTATTTCCTGCAACTGACTTTCGCCTTTACTCGCAAAATCGGTTGCGTGTTTTGGGTTGTGGCGCGTTTGGTGGCGCTAAGCGCCATACAGCCGGCGTCCGACAACTTGAACTTCGAAGGATGTGATAAGATTGGCATAGGTTACAGAACATCAGTCAGTGAAAGGCTAATGACCGAGATTTTGTGCGATATCTTTAGTTATCACTTTCATTGTTATTGTGAACTATCATCGCTTTCACTCAATACAAACGCTGTGATATCACCAAATCAATGTATACCCATATTATTCCGCATGCGGTGTACGTGAAACACTTCATTATGCAACCTTTTCGTTGTTAGCCACTCTCTGGGAAAACGGCCAAATATTGATTTTCAGTAGTTGTCCTCGTCTGTCGTCGTCCTTGTCGCTCGCGACTTGCCGGGGTGGTGAAGGACAAGGCGTGACATTAGCAGCTGAGGATTGCATCCTTTCTGCGAGGCTGAGGTCGGTATCTCGCTCATCAGAGCCTCCACTAAAAAACGACGTCATTCTGCAAAACGGGTTGCCGTTACAAAAACTGGCTGCTCTGTCGAATCGGCTCTTGTGCAACATCGTAAAACTCATGCAGTGAAGCCGGTCTAACACATTTGCTTTGAAGCCCTATTGTGTCTGAAAGTTTTAATTCGGACGGGCACAGCTCGTCCTCGGTAGGAGCGGTACAAATTTCACTGACTTACCTGGCTTGTGCTCGGTAGGAAAAGACTAAAAAAATTACGTCTTCGAGGCTACAGTGATAATTCAGAATGGAAATGTTTTATGCAAATTTTTCAGTACCTCGTCACGTTTCTCCTTCTCATTACACCAGATCGTCAGACTATGTTTTTTTAAAGGTGTCCAGATTTGTGTCCAGAGAAGTGTCCAAAGAAGAACAACTTACTAAGATCTTATAAATTTTCTTAGTTAATTTTGAAAACCATAGTTTTGCGATTTCTCGACAGGCATGTGGTCACACCTGCCTTTGTAACAACGCGTTGGTGGAAAATTAAGCAAGTGTTACACGTTTGTAAAACGTTAAGGCGAAAGCCTGATTGCACACTTGGCACACTTTTTGTCACGATTAAGGCGAATACTTGAGCGTCACCGGCCGTGATCGCCAAAAAGAAAGATGACACGTGGCGTTTCAGCGTTCATTACCGCCACCTAAACCGAATCACTAAAAAGGACGTTTACCCTTTACCACGAATCGACGACGCTCGTAATTGTCTTCAGGGTGCCAAATACTTTTCGTCCATAGACCTTCAATGTGGTTATTGGCAGACTTCCGTAGATGAGCAAGACCGAAAAGACCGCTTTCGTCACTCCAGATGGCCTCTACCAATTCAAGGTTACGCCGTTCGGTTTATGCAATGCCCCCGCCACGTTCAGACGAATGATGGACTCTCTGCTTCAAGATTTCAAATGGTGAACTTGCCTTTGGTTACCTCGACGATGTCTGTGTTTTCTCCTACATTTGAAACACACCTTGAGCGCGTCGCAGCTATCCTTCACGTCTTCCGTAAGGCTGGTCTCCAATTAAACTCATCGAAGTGCCACTTCGGGCGCCGACAGATTACAGTGCTAGGCCATCTCGCCGATGCTTCCGGGCGTACAACCCGACCCGGAGAAGGTTACGAGCAGTAACGGCTTTTCCTGTAACCCAGTCTGTCAATTACGTCCGGAGTTTTGTGGGGCTCTGTTCTTATTTCAGACTGTTCGTGAAAGATTTTGCAGCAATCGCTCGACCGCCCACCGAACTTCTGAAGAAAGACGCGCCTTTTACGTGGGGTTCCCCTCAAGCTGCCGCGTTTTCACGGCTTATCACCATTCTCACCAATCCACCTGTCTTATTCCACTTTGACCCATCCGTACCTACAGAGGTCCGAACCGATGCCAGTGGTTATGGAATCGGCGCCGTCTTAGCGCAACGCCAACATGGACACGACCACGTTATAGCCTACGCTAGCCGGCTCCTGACAACTGCAGAGCGCAACTATTCGATTACCGAGCGCGGATGTCGTACTCTCCTCTGGGCTGTTTCAAAGTTCCGCCCATATTTATATGGCAAGGCCCTCTCAGTAATCACAGACCATCATGCGCTCTGTTGGCTTTCGTCGCTCAAGGATCCTACTGGTCGACTCGGTCGTTGGGCCATCGGACTACAAGAATATCCCTACACAGTGACTTACAAGTCGGGACGCCAACACCAGGACGCAGACTGCCTCTCTCGCTATACCCAGTCGAAGACCCGACCTCTACGTCTGATACTGACTCCGACGTCTGCGTTCTCTCGGTTTTTCCACTGCTCCATGTCGTCGACGAGCAGCGCAGTGACCCGTCCTTGCGTATCATCACTGACCGCCTGGAATTGTGACTTGCCGACAGTTCCCTTCGCTTATTCATACTTCAAGATGGCGTACTATGCCGCCCCAACGTACACCCCGACGGCCCAGCATTACGCCTTGTGATCCCTAAACACCTTCGCCCGGCTGTTCTCCACGAACTTCACGAGCCACCCCAGTTCCGGCCATCTCGGTGTGTCACGTACCTACGACTGGATCCACCGACGCTTCTTTTGGTCAGGGCTTGCTCACTCCGTTCGAAGATACGTAGCAGCATGTGAGAAATGCCAGCGACGCAACAGACCATCGACGCTCCCTGCCGGGTACCTTCAACCACTCGACATTCCAGCGTTGCCATTCTTTCGGGTTGGTTTGGACTTACTTGGCCCTTTTCCTCTATCTACCTCTGGGAACTGGTGGATCACAGTGGCCACGGATTACGCCACGCGCTACGCCACGCGATACGCCATCACCCGAGCGCTTCCTACAAGCTGCGCCACAGATGTCGCCAATTTTCTTCTACGCGACGTGATTTCGTTACACGGAGCTCCACGACAACTTCTCACAGACCGTGGCCGGACAGTCCTATAAAAAGTTATCGCAGACATCCTGCAGTCCTGTGCAACGAGGCACAAGCTATCCACGTCATACCATCTGCAAACAAATGGCCTCACGGAGCGTCTCAATCGCACTAGTCACAGACACGCTCGCGAAGCATGTCTCTTCATACCACACTGACTGGGACCTCGCTCTACCATTTGTCACGTTTGCTCATAATTCCTCGCGCCACGACACAGCCGGTTATTCCCAATTTTTCCTTCTGTTCGGCCGAGAACCAGCACTGTCCATCGACACAACCCTCCCTGTTCACGCGGCACCGACCAGTGAATATGCACTTTACGCCATCGCCCGCGCTGCCCACGCAAGGGAAATTGCCCGTGACCGCCTTCTGAACTCCCAAGAGAGTCAAAGGCGTTTGTACGACCGGCGACAACGATGCGTGCACTTCCCGCCTGGTTCTGTGGTGCTTCTATGGTCTCCGTCGCGTTAGGTCGGCCTGTCAGAAAAACGGCTGTCTCGTTACACAGCACCATACCGAGTGCTTCGTGCCATCACTCCCGTCACCTACGCGATGGCCCCTGACGCCCCATCTGCTTCCAAGTCCACTGATAATGTGCACGTTACACGAGTGAAGTAGTATCACCCTCCTAGTGATGAAATTTAGACGCTCCGAGACGTCGCTTTTACCGCCGGGGGATTATGCTACACGAGTGTAGCGTAATTCACGGGTGCGCGCGGGCGCCATCACTCGAGAAAAGAGGAGGAAGAATGAACTGGGCTCGAGCTGTGAATCCAACCGGTCAGCGCTGCAACCACTGTTGTAAATATAATCTGTAAATAGTTGCTCGTCTAATTGACTCGTCCTTCGCGTAACAATATGAATGTCACCCGTTACCGGGCATCGCCTGGTTTTTACTTAATAGTACAGTACTTTTCGTGCGAAATTAGCAACGGGAAACAAGGGTCGCAAGGAGTTGAGAAATTAAGCTATCTGCTTAGGAAGAGAGCCAAGGTAGCAGCCAAACAGAAAGGAAAAGCAAAAATTATCAAATTTAACCGTTGTTTGTGAAAAAGATTTATGGATCAAATTTTAAAAAAAACAAGCAGAGAAAACGCCGCCAGAAGTGGAGAATGATTCCGTGTGTTTTGAATGACGCTTCAACAGTTATCAGCAGAACCGCCCGACGTAGGCACATCTCTGCTGTGCTTATGTGAGTGTTGTTCTAACTTTCCGCGGTGGGCGCAGTACGTCTAGAACCGCAGTGTCCTGAGCTCTACGCCGTTGTACGGGACCGGCGGCCACGCATGGTTACGCAACTTGCCAGTTAACAATACGAGTCGGTTTTGGCACTTGCTTAGAGCAGCTAACGATGGATCCAAAAAAAAAAAAACCGTGATTATTCCGCATATATATCTTTCTTCCAGAGCTATTTCAAAACACACTAATAGAAATCTTTATTTTACACTTTCGCTTGTTTACTTGTTCTTGGCAGTGTCCTTCCTGCGTTTTATTCCTGCGCGAGTCCATTTGATGTGCTTCGTTGTTTTCCAAGTAACGGAGAGGTGTACCTCACAGGTAAGGCGAGGTCTGTCACACAGGCGTACCTGTGAGATAAACCTTATGTCATTTCTCTTCTGTGGGTTTACGCGCTTTTATGGCGAACGGAGGGCATTATTCCCGTTTATACACTGGTAAAAGTAACCCCCTCTCCTCATTTGCATAGACAAGTTACCTTGGGTTGGGCCCTCCCCCGAAAAATCCTGGGTACGGCGTGGTTAGGGTACCCTAATCTAAATCTCTCTAAAGGCACATACGTAGTGGCAGTTTACCAGTGACCCAAGTTGGGCCAATGGTTGGTTTCGAACTGGGTTTCCTCAGCAGAGCGGCCGATGCTCTACCTATTAGACCACGGACGAGACCCAAATGACTCATGTTGGCGGGAAAACGGTTAAACACATAGGTATAGAAACATTCCGCAAAGGGCGTGATGCATATTAAGAATGCTAATCTCACTAAAACCTCCGAACCCGGACGTTGCGACGAACACTGGAGCCCCGCCCAAAACACGAATAAAGTGTGTTCCGCGAACGACGTTTCAATTTCAAACAACGCCATGTCAGGAATGAAAGCAAAGGAGAATGGCGTAACGGCATGAAACCGCTGGCATCGCAGCCTGCACCCGTTCAGTTAAGTTATCGGTAAGATAACTTAACTTCCGGAATGTAATAAACAACACATTTTATGAAGCTCTCAGTGTCATGCAGTCCACGCGGGAAGATTAAGTGCAGCCCCAACTGCATGTGGCAACCAGCGCACCACACATTTATTTGTAGATTCTGATTATGCGGGCTAGAGGGTGGTGGGTAGTCAATTGGCGCTACTATTTACGACACTATTTCCATTGTATTCTGCGGCGCCCTGTCGAAAAAGTACGCGCAGACATTACACCTTTCGGGAAGCCCGACTGATATATACACATTGCAACTGCTTCATTGAATGCGCCTTCATCATCGCGTTAAGAAAATTGCTCTAACCGATATAACAAAAACTATGCCATTAACCACTAATTACTTGAATAAATGGCGTACACGATTATCGGCGCACGATAGAGGAACGTTTGATTTTTACAAAGACTTGAAAACATTAAAAAGTTCGCGCATCTTTTTGTTTTATTTGCAAGTGCTCTTCGTCATTTACAGGCCACCCTCCCTAATGGTACGTCCAGCATCAGCTTTTGCTCACATTTTCTCTTGGGAACAACTCTAGCGTAAGGGCTCTTTGTGAATACGGGCCGAACGGTTGCATGTCATTGACCCAGGTACTTTACGTGCTTACATCCACCTCTAAGGCCACGGCCTGCTTTCCATTCGTTTTACATCCGCTGTCCCTCTTGACAGTGTTGCCAGCCGTCATCCACTCGGCCGGCCGAGACGCCGACGAGGAGCTGTTTGAAGCCTTCCTCGATTTTATGCAACTTCCCGAGCGCGTTTCATAATACTAATATCTCCTATTTTTAAAAATTTGACCGATAAAAAAATGTCCGACGATTACGATACTCCCTAATGCAAAATTTGAGCGCAGCTGGATACGCGTTTTCATTTCGCGATATATTGGGGCAAATAATTTGAGGTCGAAATCACTGCACCGACTGGTTCACATGCTGGTTCACAGGCTGGTTCACATGCTGTGACTGGAGCGAAGAAAATCGGTGCGGTCGCACGCGTCGCCATGTGATTTTTTGAGGGCTGAATTCACATGATTGCGATTTCAACAATGCGACTGATGCGACGCCCAGGGTTGCTTGCTGCCAGCTTTTGTCGCACACGCCACATAATTCTTTTAATGTAATGAAAAAGACGTTCTCGTTATAAGGTAATTGACCTCTTTCTCTTAGGAGCAAATAATACGTGTTTTGTAATTTAAACACGTTTTGAAGATTAAGTTTGTTTTGGAGTGCGCAACGGCGGTTCCTATGAATGACCTAAGTAAACAGCTGTTCGCAGCTGGTTGTTTAGCGCTGTGTGCTGTATCACGTGGGTTCTATGCGCCGATCTGTCTAAATAGGATAAAAAGTCCGCAATATATTCAAGGTTTGTTGGTTTCTGAGTAGGAAAAAAACTATCCATCATAGAAGATACAACTTAACGTGCATGGAGTATTCAAAAACAAATTGACTGTTTATTCAAGCCACGGAGTTGAATATGCTGTCGTAGAAAATCCATTAAGATAGCCTGCACGCTTGGCATGTCATAATTAATAAGCAAGTGAGGCAAGATAAGCTTTCAAGATGCATCGGGAAGTTTACGCGTGCGGAAAACCGACAGGAAAAGAATTCACCTAAACGGTCGCGAGTTCAGCGCAACGTTGAAACTTCAGGTACTTTGCTTCCTTGTCATTTGCCCTTGCAGAGGTTGCAATTATTTAAACTGCTCCGTACGCGCGATTTTTGTATGCTACTTAACAAATTAAAATTGTGACAACCCCAAAAGGCCATGTCGTCTCATGGGGATCGAACACCTCGTTGTATTGGGAACTCGCATAGGTGTGTCTACAGCATACGAAGCAAATGTGAAAATGCACTTCGTTTGCTACGTAGCGCATCAATGAACGCATAGAAATCGGAGAATGGAATTTGCCGCACAAGTTCTTTATTCTCCCTTCGCGTACGTGCCGTATTCGGCCATCCACCACCGCGCGCATCGCACTTGTTAAGCGAGATGACGGCATTTTCCAAAACAGACCGCGAAATAGCTCTCGGCGCAATTGCGACAGAAAATCGCAGCGATCGCTGCGACGTTGTGACGCAGCAACCAACCGGTTGGTCGCAGCCGAAAATCGCAGAGTCGGCACTGCGACAGCGATTATCGTCGCATGCGACGGAAATCGCACTTCCGGTGCAATGAAAGTCGCACCACGTGAAAGAGCCTTAAGAGCTGCGATCTAAAAAAGTCGGAATTTATCCCGAAAGGCGATGCATCAATTGCGATAGCAAATTAGTAGAGAGCTGTACGGAGTGAGGATAGTAGTTTTATCGGCTGTATAAACTTGGACGCATTCGCTTACTAACTGAATTAACAAGCATGGTGTCAGCGCGCACAATAAAACATGAATAGATCACGCTCTATGACGGCAGACGACCACTGTCAAAACGCTGGCGTGAGAAAGCATAGCATACGCAGCGAGTGCGCGCATACTAAGGTAGGAGCAGTGTGCAGATCACTTTCTCAAGATACCGTGCGCGTGACAGCCCGGAGCCCTGCAAAGTACAAGTATGCAGTTGCTGGCAGAGTAGAAGCCACACCCCTTCCCTCCCACGCTGCCTTCCCGCTTTCTTCCTTTCGCGTCGGAGATTGAGTCGCGAGTTCCACTTGCGCCCGGTCGCAAGAAACGCTGTTTGTGCCGCAGCACAACATCGCGCCCCCTCCTTCCCTTCCTTCCCCTCACGGCCTTTCGCGCCACGGAAGACGTCGCGTTTGCTCTCCGCCGTGCGTTCGCTCTCCGTGAAAGCGCGCGTCCCGCGTTTGCTTTCACGCGCACATACAGCATACGGCGCGCGGCGACGATTTTATCATCCTTGGACTTTATACGGAACCTCACGGCGAAGGCGACGACAGAAATCCGCTTCGAGTGTCCATATAATTGTTATCGCAATAAAACCAGATCCAGACCAAGGCATTCATTTCCCCCTATCTGGGACACTTATTTTACCTTGGTGTCCATATTCAACAATATACTACCTGTCAAGCGCCCCGGGCTGATCTTTTCCAGTGCTTGTGGAGCTGCCCCAAGCCCATGGCGTTCGAACTTATTCCCAACCCTCCCTTTTCCTCGTGCATGGCTGGCGGCTCTTCGCGCCACTTGCTCGGCTGACCAGCTCTGGCTGGCGGACCGGGCCTGCCTAGAGTTGTCGGCCAGGGGCTCCCTGACATCAGGGTGCAGAGGTGGCATCGCTCGGGGAGGAGCTCCTTGTTTCTTGCTGGTCCCTTGCTGGTGGACGGAACGCTCACATCGGCGTCAGGTGCTGGTTCATCTGGGGCCTTTCTCACCTTGGCAGAAGCCGTGGTGGCGATAGCTTTCGGCGTTGCCGGCTTCTCAGACCGGGACCTCGTCGTTGGTGGAGACAGGTCCTTATTGGCAGACCTTGAACGCGGCTGCTGGACGGTGGTGGCCTCTTGAGATGGACTGCCGCCATCGTCGGCAGCAGCCGGCTTCCGCTTCGCCCGGGTCGTCTTGGGCGGGGCCGCTTCCTTCTTGGCTGGATCATCTTGCTGCGTCATAGCGGAAACAGCTCGGCGCACTCCCTTGACCTCGGTCCTCCGTCGGCACTCGCTCCCACACTCTCCCCGCCGTCATCGCCAGCCCGAAATGTGGTCCAAGACCGGGCTTCATGAGGAGCCGCGCTATGTTCGGGAGAGAGATAAAGAAAATGAGAGCGAGAGAGAGAGATAGGCACATTCACGGAGCGGGTCTGCTGGAACGCGTTGTGGACATTGCAACGCGATGAACGCGGTGTCGGCATGGCAACGCCGGGTCGGTGTTGCAAGCTGCGCTATGCAACGCGCAGTGACGGCCATAACTCAGAGACGCGTGAAAAGAAATTATCATCATCATGAGCAATAAGATAAAAAGTTCGCGTGCACTTCCGGAAAATGCTGGGCTATGATCGCCCAGCTTCGCTATTTCAAGCGTTGCGCGGCCGAGTTCTAGGTTAAGCGTTTTTTATTTGTTTGTTTGTTTTGAGTATGATACTTCGCAGGGCTGGTTGGGTACTGAATTTCATAAAATCGTCTGTAATTCCTGCCAGTAATATGATTGCAACATTTTTTTCATGCATTAAGGGTAAACGTGTTACCGGGAACTTTTGTTGCAATAAGCACTGCCCCTAGAAACGCACGTAGGCTCGGCTCATTTGCTGACACAAACAGAATTAAATGAATTAATATAATCATTTATTTGTAATTTATGACACCGATTGTGTTGGCGAATTCATTGCCCAGCTTAGTAGTCCTAGAAGGAACCTAGAAAAAGAAAGTCACTAATGAGTCAGTACAATGAAGGGTAGAACAAGTGTATATGCTGTCCCTGAACTTACGAGATTGTGCAGCCGGCTTCCGCTTCGCCCGGGTCATCTTTGGCGGGGCCGCTTGCTTCTTGGCTGGATCCTCCTGCTGCGTCATAGCGGAAACAGCTCGGCGCACTCCCTTGACCTCGGTCCTCCGTCGGCACTCGCTCCCACACTCTCCCCGCCGTCATCGCCAGCCCGAAATGTGGTCCAAGACCGGGCTGCGCATTTACATTCGCGCGCCCGTACAGCCGGATGACTGCAGCGCACCCGCGCGGCACTAACGGGAACTACGCATCTAGGTGCTTTTCGGTCCTAAGGGTCGCGCGTACCTATCTGCGTCGAGCCCCCTAGTCCCCGCTCGCCGCCATAGCCGCGGGAACGCCTCCGCTGGACCAGGCTCGGCAACTCTCCGCAAGCAGGGTGGCGTGCACACTGCTGGAATCGATGTCTATCATGCATTGTTTGAGATAAAACGAAGCGATACAAGGTGGAACAACGCGTTTGCGCGAACGGAGCTGTGCGTGCACAAACAGCGCGACGACGACCACGTTGAGAAGACGATCGTTTTCTAGTGCGGCCGTGGCGAGCCGCACTAGAAAACGATCGGTTGGGTTCTAGTGCAGGTACTGAACGAGCATTAACTAGAGAAACACGGGATTTTGACGCGATTAGCGACAGTGTATACAACCGTACGGGCTTACGTTAGTGTCATGTGGTCAATGTTAAAACGACGATGGCATTTGTGCGCTGGCGAAGTGTTAAAACGTGATTACATTTGGCCGATCATGAAGTCGGAGGGAAGTATGCATGTGATCGTGGACGAATGGTAGAGCATCAAGCTCGTAGTCATACCTGAAAGAACTGATTATGCCACAGTGCTAGAGCCTAATTTCTTGCCATTAGTAAGCAGGCAAGAAGACAATACATTGCTGCTCTGCTCCTGTCGCGACTGTTTAGTCAATTAGTTTTAGTAGTGCCGTGTTACGGTGTGGTAAGTGCGGTAACGTACCGCGATGACCGAATACGTTTGAGCTGTGTGTGCTCGGCTCTGCTCCTGTCGCGACTGTTTAGTCAATTAGTTTTAGTAGTGCCGTGTTACGGTGTGGCAAGTGCGGTAACGTACCGCGATGACCGAATACGTTTGAGCTGTGTGTGCTCGGCTCTGCTCCTGTCGCGACTGTTTAGTCAATTAGTTTTAGTAGTGCCGTGTTACGGTGTGGCAAGTGCGGTAACGTACCGCGATGACCGAATACGTTTGAGCTGTGTGTGCTCGGCTCTGCTCCTGTCGCGACTGTTTAGTCAATTAGTTTTAGTAGTGCCGTGTTACGGTGTGGCAAGTGCGGTAACGTACCGCGATGACCGAATACGTTTGAGCTGTGTGTGCTCGGCTCTGCTCCTGTCGCGACTGTTTAGTCAATTAGTTTTAGTAGTGCCGTGTTACGGTGTGGTAAGTGCGGTAACGTACCGCGATGACCGAATACGTTTGAGCTGTGTGTGCTCGGCTCTGCTCCTGTCGCGACTGTTTAGTCAATTAGTTTTAGTAGTGCCGTGTTACGGTGTGGCAAGTGCGGTAACGTACCGCGATGACCGAATACGTTTGAGCTGTGTGTGCTCGGCTCTGCTCCTGTCGCGACTGTTTAGTCAATTAGTTTTAGTAGTGCCGTGTTACGGTGTGGCAAGTGCGGTAACGTACCGCGATGACCGAATACGTTTGAGCTGTGTGTGCTCGGCTCTGCTCCTGTCGCGACTGTTTAGTCAATTAGTTTTAGTAGTGCCGTGTTACGGTGTGGTAAGTGCGGTAACGTACCGCGATGACCGAATACGTTTGAGCTGTGTGTGCTCGGCTCTGCTCCTGTCGCGACTGTTTAGTCAATTAGTTTTAGTAGTGCCGTGTTACGGTGTGGCAAGTGCGGTAACGTACCGCGATGACCGAATACGTTTGAGCTGTGTGTGCTCGGCTCTGCTCCTGTCGCGACTGTTTAGTCAATTAGTTTTAGTAGTGCCGTGTTACGGTGTGGCAAGTGCGGTAACGTACCGCGATGACCGAATACGTTTGAGCTGTGTGTGCTCGGCTCTGCTCCTGTCGCGACTGTTTAGTCAATTAGTTTTAGTAGTGCCGTGTTACGGTGTGGCAAGTGCGGTAACGTACCGCGATGACCGAATACGTTTGAGCTGTGTGTGCTCGGCTCTGCTCCTGTCGCGACTGTTTAGTCAATTAGTTTTAGTAGTGCCGTGTTACGGTGTGGCAAGTGCGGTAACGTACCGCGATGACCGAATACGTTTGAGCTGTGTGTGCTCGGCTCTGCTCCTGTCGCGACTGTTTAGTCAATTAGTTTTAGTAGTGCCGTGTTACGGTGTGGCAAGTGCGGTAACGTACCGCGATGACCGAATACGTTTGAGCTGTGTGTGCTCGGCTCTGCTCCTGTCGCGACTGTTTAGTCAATTAGTTTTAGTAGTGCCGTGTTACGGTGTGGCAAGTGCGGTAACGTACCGCGATGACCGAATACGTTTGAGCTGTGTGTGCTCGGCTCTGCTCCTGTCGCGACTGTTTAGTCAATTAGTTTTAGTAGTGCCGTGTTACGGTGTGGTAAGTGCGGTAACGTACCGCGATGACCGAATACGTTTGAGCTGTGTGTGCTCGGCTCTGCTCCTGTCGCGACTGTTTAGTCAATTAGTTTTAGTAGTGCCGTGTTACGGTGTGGTAAGTGCGGTAACGTACCGCGATGACCGAATACGTTTGAGCTGTGTGTGCTCGGCTCTGCTCCTGTCGCGACTGTTTAGTCAATTAGTTTTAGTAGTGCCGTGTTACGGTGTGGCAAGTGCGGTAACGTACCGCGATGACCGAATACGTTTGAGCTGTGTGTGCTCGGCTCTGCTCCTGTCGCGACTGTTTAGTCAATTAGTTTTAGTAGTGCCGTGTTACGGTGTGGCAAGTGCGGTAACGTACCGCGATGACCGAATACGTTTGAGCTGTGTGTGCTCGGCTCTGCTCCTGTCGCGACTGTTTAGTCAATTAGTTTTAGTAGTGCCGTGTTACGGTGTGGTAAGTGCGGTAACGTACCGCGATGACCGAATACGTTTGAGCTGTGTGTGCTCGGCTCTGCTCCTGTCGCGACTGTTTAGTCAATTAGTTTTAGTAGTGCCGTGTTACGGTGTGGCAAGTGCGGTAACGTACCGCGATGACCGAATACGTTTGAGCTGTGTGTGCTCGGCTCTGCTCCTGTCGCGACTGTTTAGTCAATTAGTTTTAGTAGTGCCGTGTTACGGTGTGGCAAGTGCGGTAACGTACCGCGATGACCGAATACGTTTGAGCTGTGTGTGCTCGGCTCTGCTCCTGTCGCGACTGTTTAGTCAATTAGTTTTAGTAGTGCCGTGTTACGGTGTGGCAAGTGCGGTAACGTACCGCGATGACCGAATACGTTTGAGCTGTGTGTGCTCGGCTCTGCTCCTGTCGCGACTGTTTAGTCAATTAGTTTTAGTAGTGCCGTGTTACGGTGTGGTAAGTGCGGTAACGTACCGCGATGACCGAATACGTTTGAGCTGTGTGTGCTCGGCTCTGCTCCTGTCGCGACTGTTTAGTCAATTAGTTTTAGTAGTGCCGTGTTACGGTGTGGCAAGTGCGGTAACGTACCGCGATGACCGAATACGTTTGAGCTGTGTGTGCTCGGCTCTGCTCCTGTCGCGACTGTTTAGTCAATTAGTTTTAGTAGTGCCGTGTTACGGTGTGGCAAGTGCGGTAACGTACCGCGATGACCGAATACGTTTGAGCTGTGTGTGCTCGGCTCTGCTCCTGTCGCGACTGTTTAGTCAATTAGTTTTAGTAGTGCCGTGTTACGGTGTGGCAAGTGCGGTAACGTACCGCGATGACCGAATACGTTTGAGCTGTGTGTGCTCGGCTCTGCTCCTGTCGCGACTGTTTAGTCAATTAGTTTTAGTAGTGCCGTGTTACGGTGTGGTAAGTGCGGTAACGTACCGCGATGACCGAATACGTTTGAGCTGTGTGTGCTCGGCTCTGCTCCTGTCGCGACTGTTTAGTCAATTAGTTTTAGTAGTGCCGTGTTACGGTGTGGTAAGTGCGGTAACGTACCGCGATGACCGAATACGTTTGAGCTGTGTGTGCTCGGCTCTGCTCCTGTCGCGACTGTTTAGTCAATTAGTTTTAGTAGTGCCGTGTTACGGTGTGGCAAGTGCGGTAACGTACCGCGATGACCGAATACGTTTGAGCTGTGTGTGCTCGGCTCTGCTCCTGTCGCGACTGTTTAGTCAATTAGTTTTAGTAGTGCCGTGTTACGGTGTGGCAAGTGCGGTAACGTACCGCGATGACCGAATACGTTTGAGCTGTGTGTGCTCGGCTCTGCTCCTGTCGCGACTGTTTAGTCAATTAGTTTTAGTAGTGCCGTGTTACGGTGTGGCAAGTGCGGTAACGTACCGCGATGACCGAATACGTTTGAGCTGCGTGTGTGCTCGATGCGTACGGCAACTTGATAACGATGACAGCGGTATATATCAAATGTATAAAAATATAATGCGTATAAAAAATAGGACTGTTTGTTTTAAATTGCACCGCTGCCGACACTTTACACCAGCAGATAAGTGGAATATAATTAGTTACTGCGCCCCCTCTAAGTAAAATCTTCGTCACTAGATGACGCCACCAACCCGAAGTGTTTTTTTTTTTCACACTTGCTGCCACTTCGCCACGTTGCAGAAGGTGAATTAAATTTAACTCGTCTCTTGGTGCTACCATGGTGAAAAACGCACGCGAGACGCGGACATGCATGGCGTGGGCTCTGTGGCCGACGCCACTTGCTCGCTATGTTTAGGCTTGGTCCGGCTCGGCTTGCAAAACATGGTGCGCACCTTACCGTATGCGGTAACGTATGGTAAAACTAAAAGGGGAAAGAAATTGAGATCCAAGCTAAGTGACAAATTGTGGCCAGTCAGATTTCAACACCGTTAACTCAATGCATCATTCTGACGGACCACGGCTATAGGCTCCGTACAGTCAACAGGCGGCGCTGCTGCGCAACAGCGGTGGCGCGATGCTCAGCGTCGCATGTGGCGGGCGGCGCGAAACTGGGAAGGGGTGAAGACAGCGAGATTTCGGAACTACGTATACACGCCTCGGAAAGCCGCACGTATATCCGCGATCCTCCTCCTTTTTTTGTGCGTGTGTGTACGTGAAAGTACAAGCGTGGCCCTCTGTGATGGCACAAATAGTTTTTGCGGGGTTCAGGCCTTTTAAAGGAATAGACGATTACTTTCACGGTGCAGCGTTAACCAGCGGAGACAAGCTCTACGCTGCTTCGCATGTTGCTTGTGTGAAAGAAGTGGACGGCGTGGACGTTCACGCGAAGTGCCGTTCGCAACAGGGAAAGCAAGTATACGACGTCATCCTTCACATGAGTAAAGCTTACTGTTATACTTAAATTGAAGTCACTAAACTGGCACCCTGAAAACGTTGTAGTTGACCGATTTTCAATCGACGCCTCACTGTTGGCAATGCATGCCTCATTTCGCTCCGGCGCGTTGTACGCCGCGGCCTATCATTTGATGCCCCTGTCACACTGTTACTTTAGATTGTCATACAGCTCGATCTGGACCGCGTGCAGCTACACGCTCACTCGTAGGCTGTCGTCAGCACAGTCATGTCGAGTGAGCTAAACGATTCGGATTGTTGGATCGTGTGGCAGTGACCATGCTATCCTCGTTGACTCGTTTGGTACCCAGTCGGAGCCACCTGCTGCGCTGGTAAACGAGATTTATTAACTAGGCGATCTTAATTTACATGACGCGAATGTTCGTTTTTCATCATGTACAATGATCGAGGCTCATTAGGCCCCTTTCACAAGATACGATTTCGCTTGCGAATTCCTTTCCTTGCATACGCGCTTTGCTTTTACAATGATACACCGCAATTGTATATCACAAGAAAAATCGCACCATGTGAAACCGCGCCTCTCAAGCGCCAGCGGCCGAAACGAGGATCGTCGAATTCGTGCTCGCCAGCACAAAATAGGCTTCCTTGGCATAAAATATTGCTCATCGCACATGCCAGTGCTATGCTGATCATACCGAATGCTAAGACAACGACAAGCAGTTGTCAAATCAGCAAAGTCGTGACAAATTTCTTTTAAATGTTCAGCAGCTGGCCATGGCCGCTCGCTTCGCACAACGAGCTGTTACGGTGGCTAGAGCTGTGAAACGCGCATGTGTAGCACGCTTTACAGAACAAAACCTTCTCACAAATATTAAAAAAAGCTGAATTAATTTACTCTCATCTAAGCTGTGATCCATTTCTTTCGCCGTTCGATCTCAGAAGACTTGCCAGGAAACCTGTAAAACTTTATCCCGGGCTGGCCTTCGTGGTTGTGACAGCCCTTTACGCAGCAGTATCGCCGGTTCCACTTGCCTTTTTTTTTTTCCACCTCCGACGCTTGCCGATGAAGCGCATGCCATTGCACTGTCGCAAGACGTATAAAAAAAAAAATAAGGAGGCTGGTGAACAAAGCAAAACGGCTTCAACCGTGGCCGAGACGAAATGTAGCGCGCAGGAAAGAATACTCATCGAGCCGGCCGAGCTGCGGCGCCCACTTCCCAACACTGTTGCGTCGCTGCGCCAGATGGCGCCAGAGCAGCGGCAAACTCGACTGTACGGAGCCTATAGTGAACTAGAATGTCTTAAAACATTCTAGTACGCTGTACCACGGCGGCGCGGCCGCCTGCGCGGCGCGCTCCGTGGAGTCATGCAGAAGCTGGGGAGGCGACGGCGCTAGGGCGCAGGGACTCACAGAGCTAGGGGCGTTTGCGGAGACGCGTTGCCAGCAAGTACCTAGATCTGTAATTCCCTTTAGCGCCGCGCGGGCGCGCTGCAATCGACCGGCTGCACGGGCGTGCAAATGTAAATGCGCGACCGGGCTTCATGAGGAGCCGCGCTATGTTCGGGAGAGAGATAAAGAAAATGAGAGAGAGAGAGAGAGATAGGCACATTCACGGAGCGGGTCTGCTGGAACGCGTTGTGGACATTGCAACGCCGATGAACGCGGTGTCGGCATGCAACGCCGGGTCGGTGTTGCTAGCTGCGCTATGCAACGCGCAGTGACGGCCGTAAATCATAGACGCGCGAAAAGACCATCATGAGCAATAAGATGAAAAGTTCGCGCGCACTTTCGGAAAATGCTGGGCTATGATTGCCCAGCTTCGCTGTTTCAAGCGTTGCGCGGCGGAGTTCTAGGTTAAGCGTTTATTATTTTTTTTTCAGTTCGCTTTGAGTATGATACAAGGCAGGGCTGGTTCGGTACTGCATTTCATAAAATCGTCTGTAATTGCTGCCTATAATATGTTTGCAATGTTTTTTTTTTCATGCATTAAGGGTAAACGTGTTACCGGGAGCTTTTGTTGAAATAAGCACTGCCCCTAGAAACGCACGTAGGCTCGGCTGATTTGCTGACACAAACAGAATTAAATGAAGATAATCATTTATTTGTAAATTATGACACCGATCGTGTTGGCGACTTCATTGCCCAGCTTAGTAGTCCTAGAACGAACCTAGAAAAAGAAAGGCACTAATGAGTCAGTACAATGAAGAGTAGAACAAGTGTATATGCTGTCCCTGAACTTACGCGATTGTGCAGCCCGCTTCCGCTTCGCCCGGGCCGTCTTGGGTGGGGCCGCTTCCTTCTTGACTGGATCCTCTTGCTGCGTCGTAGCGGAAACAGCTCGGCGCACTCCCTTGACCTCGGTCCTCCGTCGGCACTGGCTCCCGTACTCTCCCCGCCGTCATCGCCAGCCCGAAATGTGGTCCAAGACCGGGCTTCATGAGGAGCCGCGCTATGTTCGGGAGAGCGATAAAGAAAATGAGAGCGAGAGAGAGAGGCACATTCACGGAACGGGTCTGCTGGAACGCCATTGCAACGCGGATGAACGCGGTGTCGGCATGCAACGCGGGGTCGGTGTTGCTAGCTGCGCTATGCAACGCGCAGTGACGGCCGTAAGTCATAGACGCGAAAAAAGACCTTATCATCATGAGCAATAAGATGAAAAGTTCGCGCGCACTTTCGGAAAATGCTGGGCTATGATCTCCCAGCTTCGCTATTTTAAGCGTTGCGCGGCCGAGTTCTAGGTTAAGCGTTTTTTTTTTCAGTTTGTTTTGAGTATAATACTTCGCAGAGCTGGTTGGGTACTGTATTTCATAAAATCGTCTATAATTGCTGCTCATAATCTGTTATCAATATTTTATTGCGATAGCAATTATATGGACACTCCTAAGCAGATTTCTGCCGTTGGCGTCGCCGTGAGGTTCGGTATGACGTCAACGGCGATGAAATCGTTGCCGCGCTCCGGACGCTGTATGTGCGAGTGAAAGGGCGCGAGGGACGTGCGCTTTCACGGGGAGCGAACGCACGTCGGAGAGCAAACGCGCGTTCTGCGCCGTGCTCCCTGAAGGGCTGCAGAATTTAGCGTCTCTTTCCTCCTTTCCATACATAGAGAGGGAACGAAACTTTTAACACGAAAGTGTTTTATGCCGGGGTCCACCAAGACTTCACTGACGTATTTCCGTCACGGAAATACGTCACACGAACATACACGAACATAATACAAAGAAAGAAACCAGAAGAAAAAGTTCCACAAACATGCAAAATTTGGAAATCGAACCCACGACCTCTCGGTCCGCGACGATAGATCGCCGAGCGTTTAACCCATTGCGCCACAAACGCATTTGCAGAGAGCTACACAGACGCGCCTTATATATCTAACACTCCTCCGTGTACCCGCGCTCTTGCTCGGGGCGGTGCCGCCGCCTACGAGCAGAAAAGAGAAGTACTGCATTATGACACTAACGCGCACCGACAGTGAACGCTTCGGTGGTCTCAGCACTGCGACGCCTCGATGCCAGCATTCGAAGGGACGCTGGCATCAAGAAGCACTACCAACGCGTTCTCGCAGAAGCACTACTAGGTGGCGTTCACCGTACTCAGCACAGCGGAGCGTGGCCTCCGCAATTAGCTCTGAAAATGTTTCTGAAGTTGATCGCGGAGGCTGCAATTACGACGCGCTGTACGCGCTGATTTGACTCGGTGACGATTCAGTTACGTGCTTTGTCTTGCGCGTTGTATTAGTGTGTCAGTTACGTGCTTCGTCTTTCGCGTTGTGCTAGCGTGTGCAGCGTAGTGCAGCTTCCATATGCACGACGGTTGCTCATGGTCATCGACGTTGGTAGTCGTGATGGAGGAGACGTGCCACCAGGCGTCAGCGTGGGTGCATCAACGCCTAAGGGCGCTTTAGCCACAAAACACCAATAGACATTATATATCAATGTGCAATAAACATTACACTACTTCTGTGAAGACACGTTTCACTTTCGTGTTCTATACCGATTCCTATATAAGAGGGATCAACCACATTTTTTTTTCCGTCACGCGAAAGGCTGTGGGGGGACGGGACGGAGGGAGGAGAGGCGACGTTTAGCTGCGGCACCAAATAAGTATGTATATAAAAATGTGGTTGATCCCTCTTATATAGGAATCGGTATAGAACACGAAAGTGAAACGTGTCTTCACAGAAGTAGTGTAATGTTTATTGCACATTGATATATAATGTCTATTGGTGTTTTGTGGCTAAAGCGCCCTTAGGCGTTGATGCACCCACGCTGACGCCTGGTGGCACGTCTCCTCCATCACGACTACCAACGTCGATGACCATGAGCAACCGTCGTGCATATGGAAGCTGCACTACGCTGCACACGCTAGCACAACGCGAAAGACGAAGCACGTAACTGACACACTAATACAACGCGCAAGACAAAGCACGTAACTGAATCGTCACCGAGTCAAATCAGCGCGTACAGCGCGTCGTAATTGCAGCCTCCGCGATCAACTTCAGAAACATTTTCAGAGCTAATTGCGGAGGCCACGCTCCGCTGTGCTGAGTACGGTGAACGCCACCTAGTAGTGCTTCTGCGAGAACGCGTTGGTAGTGCTTCTTGATGCCAGCGTCCCTTCGAATGCTGGCATCGAGGCGTCGCAGTGCTGAGACCACCGAAGCGTTCACTGTCGGTGCGCGTTAGTGTCATAATGCAGTACTTCTCTTTTCTGCTCGTAGGCGGCGGCACCGCCCCGAGCAAGAGCGCGGGTACACGGAGGAGTGTTAGATATATAAGGCGCGTCTGTGTAGCTCTCTGCAAATGCGTTTGTGGCGCAATGGGTTAAACGCTCGGCGATCTATCGTCGCGGACCGAGAGGTCGTGGGTTCGATTTCCAAATTTTGCATGTTTGTGGAACTTTTTCTTCTGGTTTCTTTCTTTGTATTATGTTCGTGTATGTTCGTGTGACGTATTTCCGTGACGGAAATACGTCAGTGAAGTCTTGGTGGACCCCGGCATAAAACACTTTCGTGTTAAAACGCCGCGCGCGTTCGGTTGTCGACAACAGTTCGGCGCGTTGCTGGTGCTGCTGCATGTCCAAGTTTATACAGCTGATAAAACTACTATCCTTACTCCGTATAGCTCTCTACTAATTTGCTATCGCAATTGGTGCTTCGACTTTCGGGTGAAACTGCGACAAATTTTTTTTCATGCATTAAGGGTAAACGTGTTACCTGGAGCTTCTGTTGAAATAAGCACTGCCCCTAGAAATGCACGTAGGCTCGACTCATTTGCTGACACAAACAGAATTAAATGAAGATAATCATGTATCTGTAAATTATGACACCGATCGTGTTGGCGACTTCTTTGCCCAGCTTAGTAGTCCGTGAAGGAACCTATAAAAATAAATTCAATAATGAGTCAGTATTGTAGTGTACGGCAGTACCACTAGATGGCAGCACAGCATCCTCGGCTATATAAGTGTTCAATAAATGCTGTTGGGCACTTGCCCGCCCGGAGAGTTGGCTGCTGTGTCACTCGCCCGCTCGACATGGTGTCAGAAGTGGGATCGCGTCTCGGCTGATCCCGTACTCGCGGCTTCGACACAGGCCCTGGCCCCGCCACTCTCCGTCGATGAAGTCACCTTTCCTTCTCCATGGCCACCGGTACAGGCTCTACCGGAACGCTCACTGCTTCGTCGGCCGCTGCGTCTCTACATGGCATGACCCAGCTGCGTCCACCGCCGGCGTTTGACGTTGACAACCCCAGCTCCTGGCCCACATGGCTGCTGCAGTACGAGGGCTACTCGTTCGCCACCAGACTTTACGCCGCTCCGACGGAGGTCCAAGTGCGATCTATGCTCTACTGCATGGGCCCTCAAGCCAGGGTGGTCCTCGCGTCCACCACGCTGGGAGACGAGGACCTGAAGGACGTCGTAGCAGTAAAGAAGGCGTTCACCGACAACTTCGTCCACCCGCCGAATGAGTTGTAAGCGTCAGCTCGCTTTCACCGCCATACGCAGCAGCCGGGTGAGTCGGCCGATGCATTTTACACTGCGCTTCGGACGATGGTCAAACGCTGCAACTATTCATCGCCCGACATCGAAGAGCGTCTCGTCCGAGATCGTTTCCTCGTGGGCTTGCTTGACCGCAAGCTCTTGGACCAGCTTTGTCGGAAACCGAGATTGACGTTGCACGAAGCGCTTACGCACGTTAGCCAACACGAAGACGCCGATAACGAACGCAAGGCTCGTGACTCGGCTGATTCATCGACACTCGCCATTGACGCCGCTCGCGTTCGCATTGACACCACTCGCGTTCGCAAGGGAAAGCCAGCGTTTTCTGATAAGACAACGCAGCACCTGTGCCCATTCTGCGGACACGCATCACACCCTCGCGCCGACTGTCCGGCTCGGATAGCGTCCTGCAACTTTTGCCACAAGAGTGGCCACTTCGAGAACGTGTGCCTTAAGAAGAAACGCGGCAGCGGGAAGCACACACTGAAGCCTTCTGCCAGCTCCATCGAGCTGCATGCAGTTGCGGGAGAGCGTCCGAACGCGAAGTTCGTTGAAGTACTTGCCGATGGGTGTCCATCTTCCCTTCAAGGCGGACTCTGGCGCCGAAGTTTCTGTCGTACCCAGTACGTTTCCAGGCGTCCCCTCGAAGCTTCAAGACCCCAAGAGCGAGTTGAAAGGCCCTGGCAACAACATCCTGCCGGTCATAGGCACTTACGTTGCTACCCTGTCATGGCACGGCAAGTTCACCAAGCAGCTAGCTACTCTACGTCCTGGCAACCAAGACGGTCCCGCTGCTGGGCTTCCCGGCAATCCAAGCCTTGGGCGTCTGCACGTTTGTCGACCAAGTCTCGGGGACTCCACAGCCCTCGGGCGACTTGTGTCTCGATCCCAGCCTCTTTCGAGGACTTGGGACACTCCCCGAAGCCTACACTATCAGGCTGCAACCCATAGAGTTTCATATTACTATAACTTATTTAGAAACTCTATGCTGCAACCCTGATAACACAGAGCTAATGAATGAAACCGTAATTAGGCTGATCTCAGAAGCAGCAATTGAAGTGGGAGGTAAGGCAACAAAGCAACCTGTAGGGAAGCTCTCACAAGAAACAAAGGACCTAATAAAGAAACGACAAAACATGAAAGTGTCCAACTCAAGAGATCAGATAGAATTTGCTGAACTGTCAAAACTGATCAACAAGAAGAAAGTAAGGGATATTCGAAATTATAACATGGGAAAAATTGAGGAAGCCGTAAAATATGGACGCAGCATGAAATCAGTAAGAAGAAAACTAGGCATAGGACAAGACAAGATGTATGCACTGAAAGATAAGCATGGTAATATCATCAGCAATTTCGATGACATAGTAAAAGCAGCAGAAGAATTCTATACTGACCTGTACAGTAGCCAAAACAGTCAAGCTACTTTCATTCGAAATAGTGATGAACCGGATACAGAAGCTCCTATAACTAGCGATGAAGTTAGAAGGGCCTTAAAAGACATTACCAGGGGCAAAGCGCCTGGAGAAGATGGAATAACAGTAGATTTAATCAAAGATGGAGGAGATATCATGCTTGAAAAGCTTGCGGCCCTTTATACGCAATGCCTCACAACTTCAAGTGTACCAGAGAGCTGGAAGAACGCCAACATTATACTTATCCATAAGAAGGGAGACGTTAAAGAATTGAAGAATTACAGACCCATTAGCTTGCTTTCAGTATTGTATAAAATATTCACCAAGATAATTTCCAATAGAATCAGGACAACACTTGACTTCAGTCAAACAAGAGAACAGGCTGGTTTCAGGAAGGGATATTCTACGATGGACCATATCCATGCCATCAATCAGGTAATTGAGAAATCTGCGGAGTACAATCAACCTCTCTATATGGCTTTCATAGATTATGAAAAGGCATTCGATTCAGTAGAGATACCAGCAGTCATAGAGGCATTGCGTAATGAAGGAGTAGAGGAGGCATACGTGAATATCTTAGCAAATATCTACAAGGATTCCACAGCTACCTTGGTTTTCCACAAGAAAAGTAGAAAGATACCTATCAAGAAAGGGCTCAGGCAAGGAGACACAATCTCTCCAATGCTATTCACTGCATGCTTAGAAGAAGTATTCAAGCTCTTAGACTGGGAAGGATTAGGAGTGAGGATCGACGGCGAATATCTCAGCAACCTTCGGTTTGCAGATGACATTGTCCTATTCAGCAACAATGGAGAGGAATTACAACAAATGATTGAGGACCTTCATCGAGAAAGTGCAAGAATTGGGTTGAAGATGAATATGCAGAAGACAAAGATAATGTTCAATAGCCTGGCAAGGGAACAAGAATTCAGGATCGCCAGTCAGCCTCTAGAGTCTGTAAAGGAATATGTTTATCTAGGTCAATTACTCACAGGGGACCCTGATCATGAAAAAGAAATTTACAGAAGAATAAAATTGGGTTGGAGTGCATACGGCAGGCATTGCCAAATCCTGACTGGGAGCTTACCACTGTCGTTGAAAAGAAAAGTGTACAATCATTGCATACTACCGGTGCTAACATATGGGGCAGAAACTTGGAGGTTAACAAAGAAGCTCGAGAACAAGTTAAGGACCGCACAAAGAGCGATGGAACGAAAATCGTAGGAGTAACGTTAAGAGACAGGAAGAGAGCGGTGTGGATCAGAGAACAAACGGGGGTAGACGATATTCTAGTTGACATTAAGCGGAAGAAATGGAGCTGGGCAGGCCATGTAATGCGTAGGATGGATAACCGGTGGACCATTAGGGTTACAGAATGGATACCAAGAGAAGGGAAGCGCAGTCAAGGACGGCAGAAAGTCAGGTGGGATGATGAGGTTAGGAAATTCGCAGGTGCAAGTTGGAATACGCTAGCGCAAGACAGGGGTAATTGGAGATCGCAGGGAGAGGCCTTCGTCCTGCAGTGGACATAAATATAGGCTGATGATGATGATGATGATGATGATGATGCAACCCAACGCTACGCCTTTCTCCTTGAGCGTACCCCGGCGCCTTCCAATCCTTCTCCGCGACGTCGTCAAGACTGAGCTAGACAAGCTAGAAGCAGAGGGCGTGATTTGTCGTGTGAACACACCCACTGACTGGTGTGCTGGACTGGTTGTGGTCCCCAAGGTCTCGGGCGGTTATCGGCTCTGTGTGTACTTGACGCGCCTCAACAAGGTGATTCTTCGAGAGTGTCACGTGCTGTGGAACAATGCCTGGGGTTGCTCGGAGAAGCCACAGTTTTCTCCAAGCTGGACGCCACGTCGAGCTTCCGCCAAGTAAAGCTGTCCCCCGAGTTCCAAGAATACACCACGTTCATAATCCCGTTTGGCCGCTACTGCTTCCTCCGACTGCCGTTTGGGATCGCGTCTACACCGGAGTACTTCCAGCGGCAGATGTCCCGGATCCTCGAAGGCCAAGCGGGTGTGGTAAACATGATCGACGACATCCTCGTCTTTGGGAAGACACGCTCCGAGCACGACCGTCATCTCCGGCAAGTCATGGATCGGCTAGCAAAAACAGGAATCACGCTCAACCAGAAGAAGTGCTCGTTCGCCACTTCCAGCGTCAAGTTCCTTGGCGTCGTGGTCAGCGCTCAAGGCATCTCTCCAGACCTAGACAAGGTTGCGGCGATCCAAGCCATGCATGCACCCGAAGATGTCGCAGGGCCGGGTCCGTCGTCTGCTGGGCCTCGTGAACCACATCGGGCGCTTCTTACCCCACGTTTCGGAGGTAACCGCGCCAATTCGAGCCTTGCTGCTCAAGAACTCTGTCTGGACTTTGGGTCATGCGCAGCAGTCTGCCTTCTCCCAACTGAAGCGGCTGTGCTCGGACATCTGCGTAGCTCGCTACAGCACCGCATACAGGACCATGGTCTCGGCCGACGCCAGCTCCTATGGCCTCGGGGCAGTACTTCTTCAGGAGCAGCCGTCCGGTGAGCGTCGAGCCGTCGCTTTCGCATCGCGGTCCCTCACACCCACAGAACGCCGGTACAGCCAAACAAACAGAGAAAGAAGCTTTGGTGGCCAGTTGGGCGGTGCAAAGGTTCGAGTAATACGTCCAGGGACTTCAGTTCTTCCTCGAGACGGACCATCAACCTCTGGTGGCGCTCTTGAGTTCCATGGACGTTGACCTGCTGCTACCACGGATCCAACGGTTTCGCTTTAAGCTGATGCGGTTCCAGTACCAAGTACTCTACATACCGGGGAAGCTGTTGGCAACCGCCGATATGCTTTCGCGCGCACCGCTGGATTCCCCTCCATCCAACCGGGTGAATCAAGTCGACCTCTTCATCCAAGAGGTCGTTCGCTCCTTCCCAGACATCGTCTCGTCGCAGCTCGAGCACCTGCACCAGAACCAAGCCAACGATGGCGTGTGCAGTCTGCTGCTGCAGTACTGCGCCAACGGCTGGCCCCGGCGATCCCACTTGCCTCTCCACGTGAAGAGGTACTGGCAGCACCAAGGGGACCTCACCGTCTGTGAGGGATCCTTCATCGTCGTGCCGTCCGCCCTTCAGAGCCGCACGCTCGAGCTCCTTCATGACGGGCATCAACCGTTGCAAAGCTCTGCCTCGGGAATCAGTCTGGTGGCCGGGCATCAACAACCAGATATACACTGGTGTCTAACTGCCCCACGTGCGCCGAAACCAGGGTGCAGCGCTCGGAACACATGCTGCCGTCAACCACTCCAACTCGGCCCTGGGAAGAGGTGGGCGTCGATCTTTTTCATTTGAACGGCCAGGACTACGTCCTTCTGGTGGATTACCGGTCACGCTTCCCGGAGGTCATCAGCCTGCGCTCGCCTGCTGTCATCAACGTCATCAAGAGCGTGTTCGTGCGCCACGGGATCCCGAGACTGGTGCGCAGCGATAACGGTCCTCAGTTTGCTGCAAGAGAGTTCTCCGCCGTCGCTGATTCCTACGGTTTCCGCCACGTCAGTCGAACGAGGAGATGGAACGGGGAGGTGAGGACGGTCAAGGACCTGCTGCGGAACGCGGATGGTCCCTACCTTGCGCTTCTGGCATACCGGGACACTCCTGGGGTAAACGGAGTGAGCTCTGCTCAGCTACTCATGGGCAGGCGCCTACAGACCCGGGTACCGAAGGCTTCGCACCAGCTGGAGCCTACCTGGCCGCCGTCGGTCCCATTCACTCGGGGTGACCAAGACAACCGGAGGCGCCAAGCATCCAACTTCAACAGAAGACATGCGGCTCATGAACTGCGACCTCTTCAGGCCGGCGAACAGGTCTGGGTACGGGACGTCAACTCCCCCGCAATCGTTATGGGGCCAGCACAACGCCCTCGCTCCTACGAGATGGAGACTCCGACGGGTGTACTCCAGCGCAACCGGATGCACCTGGTTCCAACGACGGGACGTCCTGCGGAAGGCACTACCAGTACACCTGGAACTCCCGTGGCGGCGCAGACCGCCATGTCCCCAACAACGCGTGGAGCTGATCGAGCAGCCCAAGACCTGGAAACCGCATCGCCTCGGGAAAGCATCTCCACTGCCGATGCATCCCGCGGTTCTATATCTACACCACGCGTCTCTAGGTTCGGCAGAAAGATCCGCAGGCCGAGAAGGCTCGACCTATGAACGTTTTGTCCGGATCAAGAGTTCCTCTGTTTTGTTGTTTTATTTAACAGAAGGGAGGATGTAGTGTACGGCAGTACCACTATATGGCAGCACTGCATCCTCGGCTATATACGGGTTCAATAAACGCTGTTGTGCACTTGCCCGCCCGGAGAGTTGGCTGCTGTGTCACTCGCCCGCTCGACAAGTACAATGAAGAGTAGAACAAGTGTATATGCTCCCTGAACTTACGAGATTGTGCAGCCGGCTTCCGCTTCGCCCGGGTCGTCTTGGGCGGGGCCGCTTCTTGGCTGGATCCTCTTGCTGCGTCGTGGCGGAAACAGCTCGGCGCACTCCCTTGACCTTGGTCCTCCGTCGGCACTCGCTCCCGCACTCTCCCCGCCGTCATCGCCAGCCCGAAATGTGGTCCAAGACTGGGCTTCATGAGGAGCCGCGCCCGCAGTGGGAGTACGGCCGCCGGCCGTGTTCAAAGCTAACGCTGTTCTGGCCAATCGAGCAGCGTCCGCGAGCTCAGTAGAACAGCTGTGATGATGATTATGTTGATGATGATCCTCAGTACTAATGGAACGGCTTTGCTGCTGGTGCTGCTGGTGCTGCTGGTGCTGCTGGTGCTGCTGCTGCTGCTGATGATGATGATGATGATGATGTCCTCAGCACATGGCTCGTACCCACTTCGGGGGATTGGCCAAGAATTGAGCACCTGAACTTCTAAATATCGATAATGATATGATAATGATAATGTGCAATTCAGTAATCAGAACAGACAGATTAATTTTCCTGAACTGCATAATTTATAATAATAATGCCATGAATTAAAACTGAAATATCTCTGAGAGAATTGTAAAAGTAGGGATTTAAAATTTCATTCGTTTTCTTGATTGAATGAAACCACAAACGGCATCAAATACGTCCCTGTGGCTAAAGCCAAATACCGAGGCACCGAAAGTGAGTACTGTTTCTGATGTTAAATTTACCCCTAATTTAGCAAGCGGTACTTCAAGAAGTCTTTTTCTTTGTAATTTATACCGACGACATATTAAGAAATAGTTTTCTACGGTTTCTATTTCTAGGCAGAATTGGCTTTGCGTTGCTCTTCTTTTTTCTTCCTTCATGTTATGGCACGTACCCACGATGGAAGGATTGGCAAATGGTGGGATGTCATTGCATCCTCTGTAAGCACGAAGAATCTGTCCTCCAAATAGCTATGAATCCAGCGCAGGGCACGGCCACCGGTGCCCACATCGGTCAAAGCATAGAGGATTGCTTGGTGGGCTACATTATCATATGCGCCTTTGACATCAAGAAACATCGCCACTGTTATTCGTTTCATGCTCTTTTGATGGTGAATAGATGGTTCACAATGCAAACATAATTTGATGTTCTTGCTTGCTGTTAGCCTAATGATCATACTACCTATATTTAATTAATAGTTATTAATCAGCTAGCGCGAGACAAGGGTAATTGGAGATCACAGTGAGAGGCCTTCGTCTTGCAGTGGACATAAAATAATTAATATAGGCTGGTGATGAGGATGATGATGATGATTAAAATTTATTTTTATTTTGGTTTCTTTTCTTGCAAAGACGTCTTGCCAATTTTGACGAAGATGCTAGATTATGAAAATAATGCAATCTAGTCTTAATAATGAGGAAAAGACGTTTAAGATTAGAGCCTCCCAGTAGCAATGACGTACTCATGCACAATCCGACACACTTCCTTTCGGGCTCGACCAAGGGTACTTGCAACAAAAGATAAAATATTAATAACCGAGAGAGGAATGTCAATAGGCAATAGGGGCTGCTCTAAGTAGGTCTTTCTTTCGGAATTAAATTTTCGGCAACAGAGGACGGAATGGTCCAGTAATTCGATATCCCCGCATGATGCACAACATTTCGATGGTGCAAACCCACACCTCTTCATGTACAGATTTAACTCCGGCATTCTACATCGTAATAGAGTAAACGTACGTAACTTCGCATTTCCCAGAGGGACACGACCGGACATTCCAGGGGAACGCTACATGTCCGTAATGCGATGCAGCAATGAGGTGCCCAATCGTGTCACCGCCAGCATAGTGAAGTTGGGTAAGGACAAACCCACAGGCCCACCATGCACTGCCTTTGTCAAGGTGTCTGCAGTCTCATTAAGTGCTAGCACGTGGAGTGGTGGGCTTCTTTCTCCTTCATTGTGCCAATCTTCTCACGAGTGTAGCTGTCGCCACTTATGTTTCTCTGGATATCTGGTGGGGACATCTGCGTTCCCTCCTGTGTTCCGACACATGATTAAACGTCACTTTCTATTGCGACGCCAAAGTGTACAGGCGTGTCTCCTGTCAGAGCGCGTCACTGCCGCCCCTCTCGATACGCGGTGTCGCTACCACCACAATATTTGAAACCCACCATTCTGCACGGTGTCAGAAGTGGCTGGTTGAATACCTTCGTTTGCTTTCGTCTACTGAACGCGAAGCGTCCCCTTTGAAGTTGCTCGGCATCTCCCTACGGCAAACCTACGTGTCCGACTTCAAAAACGCTGCGTCCTGACCGAAGTGGATAATACGCTACGAAGATTACGCAGCCGTTTCTGGAATTTGCCACACTTATCCAGAAGCGCAAGTACGCTCACTTATATACTGTATGAGACCTGAAAGTCGTCCCCTTTTTTGAAACCTCTTCGCTTTCCGTGGGCGAACTGCGGTGCTACGACACTGTCGTCAAACGTTTCAGCGAGCACTTCGTACACGAAGCAAACGAAGTTTACGAATCTTCTTGGTTTCACAAGCGTACTCAGGAACCGGGCTAAGGACGTCCATGTTTATAACAGCGAATTATGTAGCATGGCCAAGCGTTGCAACTACCAGGCTCCTCAAGTCGAAGAGCGTCTCGTACGTGACAGATTTGGGGATGGCCTAAGAGACGCACGTCGTTATGCCCTGCACATAAAGCGCGAAAAACAATGGAGGCAGAGGACACCCTTGCTTCAGTCATCCGTGAACTTCCGCAACTTCATTGCATTTGCGGCCTTCCCATGCAATATGTACTCGGTTGTCCCTATAACCTCCACGAAATCATCGTTTATGCCCTTGTGTCACGGAGCGGCATATTTTCGAATGGTTTGGACGCTGATTAACGACACGCCGAATTACGAGCGTCAAAAACGTGGGCTCCTGACTGTGCAGCGTATAATTTATTCGACATCGACACGCCGAATTACGGGCGTCAAAAGCGTCGTGGCCGCTCGGGATGCCATCTCGATTCCAGACGCGACACGCCGATTACAGACCCAGAAGTGTGCGTGTACGTCTGCGTGGTATGCCGGGTTCCGCCTTGGCCCTTGACATTGGGAGAGAGGAGAATCTGCGGTTCTTCGACCATGGTGAAAGGGACGCGGCCAAGATTGTTGGGAGCAAAGAGCCATGAATTCGGAGAACTCTACATAGCGGCAGTTTCCCTACATAGGGAACTAGGGAAAGGAGAGGCTATTTAAGCGCAGGTTTTGGGCCCTGCTGATTAGTCTAGAAGCTGAACCTATGCGCTGCTGAGAAGCCGTTGGGGGGCTAGTGCCGTCCAGTATCGCCTGGGCCGCCTGGCCACGTCGGAACTCCGAGGAACTTGTTGACGTACGAGACGTCAAACCAGCGTCTGCAACGAAGCTCACGGTAGTTCACCTCAAGTTAGCTCAACCTGCTTGAGGGAAGTCGTCAGATCTAGACTCCCGGGAACCCCAGCTCAGCAATTCGCATCCACCTCGACAAGATCGGACCGCCAGCCTTCTTCGGGAAAGCTTTGTGCACCGACTTCCACGGTTTATGGACTTGCTGCTGCCCGGCAATGCGTATGACACCATTTGTTTTCCTTTGAACTTTGACTTCTTTAGAACTTTGCTTTAGTGAAATACTGTTTAGTGTATTCTTGTGTATTTGATCCTCGCACTGTTTCATATGTATATGTACTGTTAATTACTCGCATTTATTTGTCTTCATCATTGTGTGATATTAAGTTCAGGTGTGTTAGTCTGTTTTGTGTTTTTCTTATTATTTTATTTTATTAACTTGTGTATATTTATCAGTCGATAAATATCTTGTTTTTTTGTTTACTCCCGACTCTGACTCTTCTCACTGTGCTCGCTTGCGTACGGAACGACCAACCGGCTTGTCTACCCCATCGATCGACTTCGCGCCGACGACAAATCGGGGACAGCTGTGACACCTTGATACGATCTCGACCGGGTGAGGTGGGTCGTCACCGCAAGAATCAGAAAACGGCGACGAAGGCGCGCATCGTGATGATGAAAAAAAATGGAAAGACTGTATTCATTTCATTGGTACATGGTTGTGACTCTGAGTCTCGAGCGGTCCTGTCTAACACGAGGGCCAGGACGGCCTTAAATAACCCCTCGCTGTCCTGTGGTAGCCGATGTCTCCCTGGGGAACTTGGTGAAGTGTCAGTGCCTTTGTCAGGTTGTCAAGTGGACGACCTCTTTCCCTTCGTGCCTTCTCCTTTGGGTGCTCGCCTTTGCATCTGCTCAGAGCCTAGAAGGTTGACGCTTTCTCAGGGATGGAGGAGATTATATCGTCATGGGAAGGCGCGCGAGCATGATTCCCACACCTGAGGTATCCGAGTTTCCAGGAAGATGATAACAGCTTCTCGTCGTGGGAAAGCGTGCGGGCATGATTCCCAAACCAGAGGGATCCTAGTTTCCAGGAAGATGATAACAGCATCTCGTCGTGGGAAAGCACGTGGGCATGATTCCCAAACCAGAGGGATCCGAGTTTCCAGGAAGTTAACAGCATCTCGTCGTGGGAAAGCGCACAGGCATGATTCCCAAACCAGAGGGATCCGAGTTTCCAGGAAGATAACAGCATCTCGTCGTGGGAAAGCGCGCGGGCATGATTCCCACGCCTGGGGTATCCTAGTTTCCAGGAAGAAGATAACAGCATCTCGTCGTGGGAAAGCGCGCCGGCATGATTCCCAAACCAGAGGGATCCTAGTTTCCAGGAAGGTGATAACAGCATCTCGTCGTGGGAAAGCGCACAGGCATGATTCCCAAACCAGAGGGATCCGAGTTTCCAGGAAGATAACAGCATCTCGTCGTGGGAAAGCGCACAGGCATGATTCCCAAACCAGAGGGATCCGAGTTTCCAGGAAGGTGATAACAGCATCTCGTCGTGGGAAAGCGCACAGGCATGATTCCCAAACCAGAGGGATCCGAGTTTCCAGGAAGATAACAGCATCTCGTCGTGGGAAAGCGCACAGGCATGATTCCCAAACCCAGAGGGATCCGAGTTTCCAGGAAGGTGATAACAGCATCTCGTCGTGGGAAAGCGCACAGGCATGATTCCCAAACCAGAGGGATCCGAGTTTCCAGGAAGATAACAGCATCTCGTCGTGGGAAAGCGCACAGGCATGATTCCCAAACCAGAGGGATCCGAGTTTCCAGGAAGATAACAGCATCTCGTCGTGGGAAAGCGCGCCGGCATGATTCCCAAACCAGAGGGATCCTAGTTTCCAGGAAGGTGATAACAGCATCTCGTCGTGGGAAAGCGCACAGGGCATGATTCCCCAAACCAGAGGGATCCGTAGTTTCCAGGAAGATAACAGCATCTCGTCGTGGGAAAGCGCACAGGCATGATTCCCAAACCAGAGGGATCCTAGTTTCCAGGAGGTGATAACAGCATCTCGTCGTGGGAAAGCGCACAGGCATGATTCCCAAACCAGAGGGATCCGAGTTTTCCAGGAAGATAACAGCATCTCGGCGTGGGAAAGCGCACAGGCATGATTCCCAAACCAGAGGGATCCGAGTTTCCAGGAAGGATAACAGCATCTCGTCGTGGGAAAGCGCGCCGGCATGATTCCCAAACCAGAGGGATCCGAGTTTCCAGGAAGATGATACAGCATCTCGTCGTGGAAAGCGCACAGGCATGATTCCCAAACCAGAGGGATCCGAGTTTCCAGGAAGATAACCGCATCTCGTCGTGGGAAAGCGCACAGGCATGATTCCCAAACCAGAGGGATCCGAGGTTTCCAGGAAGATGAAACAGCATCTCGGTCGTGGGAAAGCGCGCGGGCATGATTCCCAAACCAGAGGGATCCGAGTTTCCAGGAAGATAACAGCATCTCGTCGTGGGAAAGAGCGCAGGGCATGATGTCCCAAACCAGAGGTATCTAGTTTCAGGAAGATGATAACCGCATCTCGTCGTGGGAAAGCGCGGGCTGTGTTCCAAACCAGAGGGATCCTAGTTTCAGGAAGGATAACAGCATCTCGTCGTGGAAAGCGCGCCGGCATGATTCCCCACCCTGGGGACTCCTAGTTTCCAGGAAGATAAACAGCATCTCGTCGTGGGAAAGCGCGCGAGGCATGATTCCCAACCAGAGGGATCCTAGTTTCCAGGAAGATGATAACAGCATCTCGTCGTGGGAAAGCGCGCGGGCATGATTCCCAAACCAGAGGGATCCGAGTTTCCAGGAAGATGATAACAGCATCTCGTCGTGGGAAAGCGCGCGGGCATGATTCCCAAACCAGAGGGATCCTAGTTTCCAGGAAGGTGATAACAGCATCTCGTCGTGGGAAAGCGCACGGGCATGGTTCCCAAACCAGAGGGATCCGAGTTTCCAGGAAGATGATAACAGCATCTCGTCGTGGGAAAGCGCGCGGGTATGATTCCCACACCTGAGGTATCCTAGTTTCCAGGAAGATGATAACAGCATCTTGTCGTGGGAAAGCGCGCGGGCATGATTCCCAAACCAGAGGGATCCGAGTTTCCAGGAAGATGATGAGAGCATCTCGTCGTGGGGAAGCGCGCGGGCATGATTCCCAAACCAGAGGGATCCGAGTTTCCAGGAAGATGATAACAGCATCTCGTCGTGGGAAAGCGCGCGGGCATGATTCATGAGGGATCCGTTTCCAGGAAGGTGATAACAGCATCTAGTCGTGGGGAAAGCGCCCGGGCATGGTTCCCAAACCAGAGGGATCCGAGTTTCCAGGAAGATGATAACCGCATCTTCGTCGTGGGAAAGCGCGCGGGTATGATTCCCACACCTGAAGGTATCCTAGTTTCCAGGAAGATGATAACCGCATCTTGTCGTGGGAAAGCGCGCGGGCATGATTCCCCAACAGAGGGATCCGATTTCCAGGAAGATGATGAGAGCATCTCGTCGTGGGGAAGCGCGCGGGCATGATTCCCAACCAGAGGGATCCGAGTTTCCAGGAAGATGATGAAAGCATCTCGTCGTGGGGAAGCGCGCGGGCATGATTCCCAAACCAGAGGGATCCGAGTTTCCAGGAAGATGATAACAGCATCTCGTCGTGGGAAAGCGCGCGGGCATGATTTTACGCCGCAAAAAGGGTCAATACCCGCCGCCACCGCTGCGACCGGGTCGCAGCATACAAAAGGTGCCCAAAACGTCTGCGTTCACCCATGACGTCACGTCCGCTATAACCCAAGGTGTCACATCCCCCAGTCAATACGCCTATGTGCCCTGATGAAGGCAAGCTCTCTTGTCGAAACATTTGCATCAGCCTGTTCGGCCACTGTTATATCACCGCAACATATTTGTGTATTGCTGTGAAGCATACTGATAGTGGGAAGGCTTCACGCAAATCGGGAGTGTACGGTTTCAGTCAGCGACGAACCCTACCAGGCTCAACGTTCTAGTCCCAACAAAGCATATTTTCGCGGCCGGATGATGTTTCGACAAATTTTGTTGGCTAAATCTTTACATGCCAAGTTAGCTCTGTTCACTATCAATATGCTTTACCACAATATAGAAGAATCCTCACTGCAGGATACGTCCACCGTAGTTTGCCTAAACCCTACGTGATAGGTTCACCCTTGCCGCTATTAGTATGCTTCACTGCAAGAAACGTAGTGTATAATGCTGAAACATATTAAAGTACATTTGCCCGTTCAGAATGCAAGGACCATTGCCGTTTCGCTTTTGTGATATTATGACATTCATTATAATGACATATTCACTGCTAAAAACATCCACATTGAAATGGAGACAGGAACATTTATGGCAGCATGTGCGATGTTTTATCCATTCCTTTTCCATTCCTTGAACTGGAGCAAAAAGCCACTATTTGAAGCGGCTTAACAAAGGCCCCTGCCACTATAGTATTCGGCAGCAGACAGTTTGTCAACTCTTTTCATGCAACAATACATCGATACATAAAATATATTTTAAAAACATTTCTAAGGGCACGTTAATGTTTGAAAACATACACTTAACCAACATTTTTTTTACCAACAATACACGCCTTGTCCTAACAGAAATCAGACTTATGTAACGCGGTGAAACAATACATTTTCCGGGCACATAAGAATATATAAAAGCACTTTCACATGCAAGACAAATACAAAAATCTTCCATACTTAAGTTACAAGCAAGAAAAGCAAACGCAAATACAACATGCATTATTCACATGCAATCGCACGGCTAATGAAATATTCCTTCAAAATTCAACGTGAAACCGTCATAAGATCCATGTTTCCTTTTTCAAGACTGTTCAGTAATAGCGATGTTCGGCACAGTAGTCTGTCCTTTCCATGATCTGTTCGTGAAAAAGGCACGGCCCAAGTTTCTTGCTCCCGAATGTCGTAATTGAGGTGATGAGATTTGCTTAGATTACAAAGATCAATAAATCCCGTGTGGCCACGTTTTACGCTTTCTTTATATCTCATAGCAAGATTAAACTGATAACTGTAATGAAATAAGAGAACTTTAAACTTAGAAAAGAATGTACTTGTATGACTGTCATAAGAAATACAAGCAACACGGCACATTGTTTTTTTTTGTTTTTTTTTGTAAAAGAGAGAATGTCTCTATATTTTTGTGGCGTTGTCCCCCATACAAGAATACAATTATTTGCATGAGAAATAAATACGGTGTTCTACGGAAATAGCCATAGTTTTAACGGAAGAACATCTCAAAGCCTACAATGCGCACCGCATGCTTTTGCCATACTTGTTGCCACGTGTTCTACGTGTTTGTCTCACCTTAAATGCTGATTAAAAATCCCTCCCAGTGTCTTCACTTTCGCGGTGACGTCAATTCGTTCTGATCGAGAGAATATGTTTAGATTACGATTTACATGTTTTTTGGCGGGTGCAAAAAGAACAGCTTTAGTTTTTTTTTAGAGTTAATCTGTAAGGAAATTGCTGTACTCCACCAATATAGTTTATCAAGGACGGTACATGTTTTTGGGCAGGTGCAAAAAGAACAGCTTTGGTTTTTTTGGAGTTAATCTGTAAGGAATTTGCTTTACTCCACCAATATAGTTTATCAAGGACGGTGTTTGCTAGTTGTGATAAGTTATCAGCATTACATGATTGGAAGAAAAGACTGGTGTCATCTGCGTATATTATATAGTGTGATAAGTTGCTGATGTTTGTTAAATCATTTATATAGATGTTAAACAATATATGCCCTAATATGCTCCCTTGGGGAACACCAGCGTCTAAATTCAGGGAGTCTGACTATTCTCCTGAGATGCAAATGCATTGTTTCCTATGGGTTAAGCAAGGCCTTAGAATGTCCAAGGGTAATCCACGCAATCCGTAATGTTCCGAGTTTTTTTAGTAGAGTAATATGATTTATCCTGTCAAAGGCTTTGGTAAAATCGATAAATACACCTAACATTAATGTTTTTTCTTCATAGCCGTTCAAGAAAAAATTCTTCTGTGTTAATATAGCTAATTCAGTCGATCGGCCCTTATGAAACCCAAATTCATGCGGATATAATAACGAATATTTTTCACAAAATGACAACTCTTTTACAGATAACTTTCTCTAAGCCTTTTGATATGCCAGGGAGCACTGACAGCGGCTGATAATTTGACATGTCATTTCTGTCCCATGATTTAAACAGAGCAGTCACCTTCGCCTGTTGCATTTTTGTAGGCAAAACGCCAGTAGACAAGCAAACATTGAATACGATGGTGAAATCAGGCACTTTGCTTTGTTGTGTACCTGTCATACTACTATTAAATTTTCCTTTCCTTTTAAAGTGCTTACGTACATCACATCGCAAGGAGTCACTGTGTTAATTAATTAGTGGCCTTGTCATGTTCAAAAACCAGGCTCTTCTCAAGAGAGGTTGGGGTTAAGTACCTGTGAAATTTTTTTAGAGGGTTAGTTTTCTGAGAAGAAATCCGATGCCAAAAACAGACCTGTGGTGTCCTGGGTTTGAGTATTTAACACTGGAAAGGATACAAAATACATTATATTTCTTGCCTGAAACCAAGACGTAACTGAAATATGTAAAATACATTAAATAGCGTCCATGAGCAATTGCAAGCTGTGCGCACCTAGACCCAAAACGCATTTCTCTTGCTCCAGTCCATGCAGGCTGTCAGCTGCTTTGTTGAGCCTCTAGTACATTCTCAGTGGTGTAGTAATTTTTGTCCGCATTTTGCTCAAGTGCGCCCTAGACATAATTGAGTGATTTGCAGTTGCAACTGGACTGCAGCCTCAGCTTGGGAGACCAGTGGTAGGACACATTTTGTGAAACTAAGCTACACATAGCATTACCAGTTTGAGCAGAGACCTGTTTATATATGCGTCACCTTTAGCAGCTAGATTTTTTACCATGAATTCAGAAAAATCTTCAGCACCGAGCTCCTAGATTTTAAATGCTGTATAAGTTGTCTTCTTGTTCATTGTGGTTGCGCTTGGCTTCTGTCCAAATGGGAGAGCACTTCTGCATAGCACATCAGGGCCATTCTTATTTACATGCCTTCCTTTTATTTATCTTACCTATAATCAAGAGCAAACGTATATAGCACATAAATGTGCTGTGCGTGAACTTAACTTACATTGTTATGTTTAGCAGCATAGTGCACATGGCTGGTGTTGGTTCATTCAAGCTAAGCATTACTACAACCTTTAACTGTAGGTATTATGGTGTGAGAGCAGAGAAATAGATATGCAAAGACAGTTGGGCACGTTAAGACGACATCTTTTTGTGTGTGGAAAAGTGAAAAATACACAAAATGGGACAGAACAGATGCACTTTCATCTTTTCTCACAAAAAAAAAAAATGCCGGAGGAATAAGATTTCTTCATTGTGCCATAGAAACTATGTTATGTTTGCTCTCAAATGTAATTCTGATTTGTTGGATTTGTTCTTGTACTGTGTTCATTTTCTTGACTGTGCTTTACTTTTAGACGTTAATGTTTCAAACTCGTCTTTATTTTCACAGACTGAACCTTCCACGTCTTGGTTTGACTTCCTGGTACAGGATACTTGCACTTGGCATGGAGTGATGAAGCAGTACATTGTACTTTTATTGAAAGCACTGATTTTACTAGTATAGAAGCAGTTCATCAAAAAAACATGTGTGCTGAAAATAAAGTGTTCCTACCCACATAACTCATTGTCTAATTATGCTTGTATACCTGTATACTCTTCAGCAAAACCACTTATAGGGGGAAATGATTGTGGTAAGTGCTTGTGAGAGTTTTCAGGAAGAGCTTTGAACCCTTTTTAGTGGTGCACTGGTAAATATGTGTACATACTGTAAAACTGAAACACCAGGCGGGATAGCAAACACCAATGCTTGATGCGGCATTTGTTGGACTTGTATGTCGGCAATTTTTTCCATTTCAATTGTCCTAGAGTATATACTCTAGGACAGAGCATGTTAGCACTACAAAGCACCCATGAAAGTGTAAGAATTGGGTTGAAGATTAATATGCAGAAGACAAAGATAATGTTCAATAGCCTGGCAAGTGAAGAAGAATTCAGGATCGCCAGTCAGCCTCTAGAGTCTGTAAAGGAGTACTTTTATCTAGGTCAATTACTCACAGGGGACCCTCATCATGAGAAAGAAATTTATAGAAGAATAAAATTGGGCTGGAGTGCATACGGCAGGCATTACCAAATCCTGACTGGAAGATTACCACTGTCGTTGAAAAGAAAAGTATACAGTCATTGCATTCTACCGGTGCTAACATATGGGGCAGGAACTTGGAGGTTAACAAAGAAGCTCGAGAACAAGTTAAGGACCGCACAAGGAGCAATGGAACGAAAAATGTTAGGCATAACGTAAAGAGATAGGAAGAGAGCGGTGTTGATCAGAGAACAAACGGGGATAGCCGTTATTTCAGTTGACATTATGCGCAAAAAGTGGAGCTGGGCAGGCAATGTAATGCGTAGGATGGATAACCGGTGGACCATTAGGGTTACAGAATGGATACCAAGAGGAGGGAAGCGCAGTCGAAGAAGAAGTAGTTTAATTATTGGAAAATGTAGAGAGGTCGGCCGGAAAATGGAGCAAAACTAGGTGGAGTAATGAAGTTACGAAATTCGCAGGCGCATGTTGGAATCAGCTAGCGCATGACAAGGGTAATTGGAAATCGCAAGGAGAGGCCTTCATCCTGCAGTGAACATAAATATAGGCTGCTGCTGATGATGATGATGATGAGTTGAAGTTCAGAGTAGATAAGTAATTGGGGCTTTCGTAATAAATTACGCATACAAGCACTCTAGAATGGTATAAACGTGTCTAACGAGCGGGGTAGAATTGAGCCCACTGCCATGGCAGAACTATGAAAGCCACCAAGACCAAATTTAGCCAAAGCTGGTGGTATGCTATGGAAACTCTCTGTGCGAAGTTAAATGTCGTTGTATCATACATAGCCTTTGTAAAAGATTTCTTATTCAAGTGATAAAGAGTGTCATACGTTCTGCTTCTTAGTATCCCGACATAGCTATAGGTTACAGCAGGTTTACATTTTGTGCAAAGGGGAAGGGGGACATGGTAACTGCAATGTGTGAAAAAAATTTTACGTTCCTGATGCAGCTAGAAGCGTTGCGAATAATTCTTGAACCGTCTTTTTTCTGTCCCTATTTTCAGGTGCCATAACACGTTCAGACTTGGTTTCAGCGATGTCCTCGGTGAAAGACATTTCGTTTATATTTGGCGAAAGTAGATAGCGCGTTATGGACAATATTTAGGTAAACTTTAAAGACAGGGGACTAATTATGACATTTGCAGTAAATTACGCATGCAAGTGATCCGGAGCTTTATGAATCTGTTTTGCGAACAAAGAATTTATCTCGTAGCTCTGGCAGAACTGTGAACTCAACCGATATCAAATCTAGCGGAAATTGAGTAAGGAGGGTGACGGGATGAAGCAGGGAGGGAGAGAGGGAGGGCACCATGGTAAATGTTATGGCGAAGTAACATGCACGGTACACTGGCGTCATTGCATTTCGCCCCCATCTAAATGCGGCCGCCGCGGCCGGCATTCGATCCCGAGATTTCGTGCTTAGCAGTGTAACACCATAGCCACTAAGCCACCGCAGCGGATGTCGAGTAGGTTAAGTCCTCTGTGGTTGGGACGAAATCTATCGCATTTTGCTTCAATTTCCATCTTGAAATAGCTCTATACCCGTATACCCGCTTGTATACCTGCTCCCAGGGATAGACGGCGCACTGGTCCGGCTCTGAAACACCAAGTATTTCTCATCGATGGATCTCAAGACTGGCTACAGGCAAAAAGAAGGCGACGAGAGGGATCTCTGGAACACCACCTTCATCACGCCGGACAGCCTCTGTGAGTTCAACGTCACGGCATTCGGGCTGTGCTCGGTACCTGCAACGTTCCAGCGCGTGTTGGACATGGTATTAGCAGGGTTGAAGTGAGAGACCTTTTTCGTCTACTTGGATTACATCGTTGTCTTCGCCGAAAACTTCGACAATTACCTTAGCCATCTTGGGACAGTACTAGAGGCCATCAAATCATCAGGGCTCACTCTGAAGCCGGAAAAGTGCCGTTTTGCCTGTGATTCGCTTCTGTTCCTGGGCCACGCCATCAGCAGGTCTGGAGTCTGTCCTGATCCGCAGAAGACATTTACCATCGCTGACTTTCCACAGCCCGCCGCCAAGAAGGTAGTACGCAGATTCATTGGCCTGTGTTCTTATTACAAGCGCTTCGTTAAATACTAATAACTCACAATATCCGACGTCGAGTTTAAGTGGTAAGCGCCGCAAATCGAAGCATTTGAAAGCTTAAACGACGCCTGCGGTCACCACTAGTACGAGCCCACTTCGATGAACATGCCAACACCGAAATCCACATCGACGAGAGTAGCCTAGCCCTCGGCGCGGTCCTACACCAGGGGGAAAGACGAATAAAGTGTAATTGTTTACGCTAGCCAGTCGCTATGGAAATTATTTATTTATTTATTTATTTATTTAGAAAACACCTTACAGGCACTGTCGGGCATTGAGTAAGGGGGGCAATGTAACAATGAGCTGTTGAGTACAATGGAAACAACGCAAAAAATAAATCTCCAACTGTACAGTGGTTGAACTAAAAAACAAAACAAAGCACAGAATGCCCAAGCATAACAGCAAATGGGAGATTAAGCAAAGAGCGCGCACAGATGTTCACGGAATATTTTACGAATTAGAAGCCAATCATTAGATGACAGAAAAAGAATACCTTGCTATCATTTGGGCTACCAAGAAACTCCGTCCTTACCTATACGGTAGGCCCTTTTAAAAGTCGTAAGCGACCACCATGACTTGTCTTGGTTGGCAAATTTAAAGACACTTCAGGACACCTCGCACGATGGAGTCTCAGATTCCAGGAATGTACACAAGTCGGGACGGAAGCACTATGATGCCGACTACATATCACGCGCCCCCACTGAACCGCCGCCGCAGGACGACGAGGATGACGACGCCTTCCTGGGAACAATAAGCGTGCATGGCTTCGCTGAACAGCAACGGGCAGACTCTGAGCTAAAAAGCCTCGGCGAGTACTTGGAAGGCAACACTGACGTTGTTCCTAGGGCGTTTAGGTGAGGATTGTCTTTGTTTTTCCTGAAAAACGACGTCTCGTAAAGAACCTCTCACCAGTCCGCGCCAACTACTTTCTGGCTGTGCCTTCAGCACAGCGCCGAGAGGTTCTGCACGCCACGATCCGATGGCTGGGCATCTCGGATTCTCCCGTGCGCTATCAAGAATACAAGAGAAGTATTACTGGCCGCGCCTGACCACCAACGTTGCCAACTACGTCAGGACATACCGAGACTGCCAGCGACGCAAGACACCACAAATAAGGCCAGCGGGATTGCTGCAGCTAGTGGAGCCACCTTTTCAACCATTTTCCAGCAGATCTGAGTGGACTTCTTGGAGCCATTTCCGACGTCAACATCTGGGAATAAGTGGATCATGGTGGCTACCAACTACGATACCCGCTACGCCGAAACGAAAGCCTTAACCAAAGGTACTGCGATCGTACTGGCGAAATTCTTCGCCGAGAACATCCAGTTAAGACATGGTGCCCCAGAAGTCTTGATAACCGACAGAGGAACTGCTTTCACAGGGAGCTTACTTCAGCCATCCTGCAATACAGCCAGACAAGTCACCGCAGGATAGCCGCCGCTTACCACCCTCAGACGAATGGCCTTACAGAGCGCCCGAATAAGACCCTCGCCGAAATGTTATCCATGTACGTCGAAGTCGAACACAAGACCTGGTATACGGTCCTTCCCTACGCAACCTTCGCTTACAACACGGCGATGCAAGGAACAATGCAGATCACGCCGTTCAAGCTGGCTTACGGAAGCAACCAGACGATGACTCTCGACGACATGCTGCCAGATGTTACCGACGAAGAGAATCTAGACGCTGCCGCCTATCTGCAGCGCGCCAAAGAAGCCCGACAACTTGCCCACCTGCGTATCAAGAGCCAGCAAAGGACGGACAGTCGACACTACAATCTTTGACGACGCTACGTGGAATACCAGCCCGCGACCGTGTTTGGGTTTGGACTCCGATACGCCGACGAGAACTTAGTGAGAAACTTTTTGTGACGCTATTTCGGCCCCTACAAGTTCATCATACGTATTGGCGCACTTGACGATGAGGTCTCGCCAGATGGCATTTCGAAATCACAGCGGCGCCATGCACAACCTGAAGTCGCCCACGTCTTAAGACTCTCTAGCCCGGTGACGAACTACGCGACACTGTTCCTTTATTATTGCTTTTCTTTAATACCGGTACTTTTGTTGTAGAACGTAGCTCTTATACCCCAGGTCACAATGGCATACCGAAGGTCCTTTGAAGTTAAGGAGCATAGAGCTTTCAAAGGAACATTAGTTCAAGGGATATGTATCAGTGCTACACGGTCGCCAGGTGGTCTCCACTGAAGCTTTTGACAGAAACCGCCACGTATTCTAAAACGCAAAAGTGACGAGAAAAAAAAGAAAAAAAAAACAACATGAGGACACTTCGATGCGTAGTAGCCGATAACCAAATCGCACATGGCACCCATTTTGCTCATGAGGGTTGCAATGTGTACTTGTTGGTAACGCATCTTGGAGGGTTAACGGTAGCGCGATTAAAAGTACGAACTGGACTTCGATAACAAACACTGATGGAAGTTAGCGCCGTTTGTGTCCCTGTGTGTCTTCTTTTCTTCTGTCTTTTAATCGCGCTACCGTAAACCCTCCAAGACCCATTTTGCGTCGGTGTTGCCGATTGTGACAGGCCGTGCCGGCGCTGTTGTACCGGCGCATTCATCATTGAGACTGCAGGTGTCACGAAAGTCTTTAGTGCTTATAAACTTCTATAATATAGTTAAACTTGTTTTTAACAGGTAAAAATTTAACTTTCGTATTTATACAGAATTTTGTTTTCTTCTGTCGGACGCCCTCTAGGCTCAAAAGTATTCCTTTGAGATTTCAAAGGACAAACGCGGACTCCCTCGACTCAAAGCTCCCTTCAACTAGGCCTCCTTTGATGCGCCCATGTGACAGCGTGCGTCTTCCTTTAAAGTAAAGGATCTTTGGTTCAAAGAACTTTGAAAGTGCCCGTGTGACTGGGGTATTAGACGCGCGTTCTGGGCACGCCTCGCCGTCGTACTACCTCGTAACCGAGCGAACGAGCACTGCGAAAGATCAAAGTGAACGCGGAGCGCAGTGGGAAATGAATGAAAAAAGCATGAAGAGGAGGAGGAGCGCAGAGGAGATACGGACTGCGCGGAGTTGCCGGTATCCGCCGCCGCGTGGGCGATCTCATCTGCGCTTCCGAGGGGGGGCTAGGTGGCTTGGGGTGGGAAGGGCTACGCTGGTCGGCGGCGTCAGCTGCTGAGGTCAGTCCGCGGTACAAGCGTGTGTGACTGGGATCACTGCTCCTGCAAGAGGGCGATAGCGAGCGGTTACAAGTAACGCTCGATTTGACGTTCCCTTGGGTGTTGTCGCTGCTGACAATAGTTACTGATGGCGCGATTTTCCCCGCGACGAAGGCCGCTCTCGTCGTTGGTGGAACGAAAACGCGTGAAGGAAAGCGTAGTGCCGCGCAAGATGGGCTATGCGGCGACGATGGCTACGATATGGCGCCAGAGTAACGCACGTCTTCTGTATGGAAACAAAGCGCTGCATTAGTGGAGGTCTGTGTGCTGCGGCTGCTGTGAATCGCGCCCACGCGTCACCCACGCGCTGCCTATCGCGATCTCCCGATTAGCGACGCAGTCGCACCACACTTCGCTTCGTTTGCATGTGCCGCACGAAACACATTGTCCGCGCCAGCTACGCTACTCACAGCGTTCTATTCCTAATACCTATAGAATCCTAATACAAAATATTGGCTCGCGAAATGAGAGCACGTGTTGAGCTGCGCTCAAATTTCCCGTTAGGGAGTATCGTAATCGTCGGTGAACTTTTTCGCTCTTGGGTTTGTTTGCAGCATCGGAAGGGTGCTGTAAAAAAGGGGGCATTGACACGTGTACGTGTTTTTATAACGCGATAGCGTTAAGGGCCCCGTGTCGCAGAAAATCCGGCGTCGGCGTGGATGTCGGCGTCCGCGGCGGAAAAGATCATCCCCAACCACCCCGACCGCGCAGGCCCTCCATGTGGTGCATGGTTTTGGTGAACAAAAATTGAATTTCTCACAGTGAAATCCGTCAGAAAAACGGCAAAGTACGACTTGACCACATCCGACAGACATGGTGGCGTCAGATTGTAATTTGAATGTACGAGAAAACAATTCTGTTACGAGGAAACTCAGACAAATCCCTTTTCCAGCATTTATACCACACCAACACGGAGCTCTAGGGTAATTTACTTGCGAAAATGCTATCCAGATGGCGCTCGCATCCTCAGCAGGTCAAATTGGGACTTCGCCTGCTTAATGAGTTTTGGACACGTGCGCGCGTCGGGGAAATAGCAAACGATTAATAAAATAATAATCGTGCTAGGGCCTTCACATTTCAGTATAAGATGACTTATATTGCCCCTGGAAAAACGTCTTCCCAGCAATGCATTTCTGTTTAAAATTGAAGCCAGCTTTAAGGGGATCGGGCTGACTTTCCCACGTTCTGTGCTGCGGTGAAGCTCGATTAAAAATGCGATGCGAACGGGGCCCGATAACGCTATCGCGTTCCACTCTTAAAGGCGAAGCTTAAGCGTCCTCCAATTTTTTATCATTCTCCGGTGACCACTTTTCACCGGCTAACAAATGTTAAACGTAATCGCTCGGCGTAGGATACGTCTGCAGCAGTGTTGCAGAGTTACCACTGCAGAATTGGAATGACTCCGGAATAATTCCACATTTTCGCGAGCCCGGAATGGAATGGAATGGCGACAACGCTTGGAGGAATGGAGTGGGAATGGAATTAAGCGCCTTTTGTCCGGAATGGAATGGGATTACGTGTTTTTCCGAAAATAGAGCGCTTTTTCGTCTACGCGCTGTTTTTTGTCAAAATATGCCAAAGAACCAACCAGCCCACGTTCAAACATCAGTAAGTCAGAGCCTCGAATTTAACAATAAAGCAGTATGTTTAAAATGGCTTGGCTGATTACAAGTATGGTACATTTAGAAGCAACGCGCCTACTAGCAGACGACGCCAGGAGCAATCCACACTCAGCGTGGATTGCTCACGACTACTCGGCGTGATTTCGCAGGAAATCGTGCCCTGGAATCTTCTAGGGTTGGTAATATCGATGAATGATTAATCGATTAAGTGTATCCCGCAAAACGATTAATCTTCATTGATGCACCTTTCATTTAATTGACTTAATCGATTAGGCCTGTTCGATGAATCGTTTTCGACAGGAGTGGCGCGAAAATTTTGAAATCGTACTGGAATGGCGGCGCACGAGCAGTGACTGTGCGGCTGTGCTAGAGCGACTGTCGACTGTTTTTCCGAGTACCGAGTGATGCCGAGCCGAATGCTTCCCCCCGCTTCACCCACGCGCCACCCGAAGCCTTGAAATGCCCTCGCAATTCGAGCATACTACAGCAATCCAGTCGTTGATCGTGGTGCCACTCCCAGTCCACTTATGACGTGGCACAGCATGCGCGTAGGCTTGACGCATGTATTTGGCATAGCGATGAAGTTCATGTCGATTCCAGCAAATCTATAGCGTCCGAGCGCCTATTCTCGCATGCTGGTTGTGTGGCTATTCAAAGAAGGTGTCGGTTTCACCCATACATCCCAGTCAATTGTCATTCCTTCGCCCTGTAGAAATAAAAACGTGGTTTAACATCTTAAACCAGTAATTTTCTTTTCCCCTGTGTATATTGTAATTTCTTGCGTATTTAAGTTGGACTTATACCTTTCACATTTGCCATTTTCAAGCGAAGCTCGTATACGCTAGCCAGCGCCGGCGATGTAACGCTTAAAAAAAAGTTGCTCTCAGAGCTGCACCGGCACGTGCTCCGCACGCGCTCGTGCCACTGCTCCTGCGTTCCTCGTCTGCTTCTACAACTGGCTGCGTTGCCGCTAATCATTCCAGCGTAGAAATTCGTTTCTCTTTTGTCGTTGTAATGGGGAGGCCACGTTTACGGGGTATGAGCCATTCATTGTCTTACGTAACGGACAGATTTAATTTTCAAGAAATTTCAAGGAAATCCATCCAGAATGAACGCGCTCGTGAAAGGGCTCGTGGTCGACGTGCCGATTCTAGCGTGAGGGCTTCCGAAGCCTGCAGGCGCAATGTCAGCGAAGAGCCGTGGGCCCCGAGTTGCGGGAGCGCAATGTGGAGGCCAAACGTCAGCGTCGTCTTGACCTCCATGAACCCGACAACGGTGGTCCACGTCTCGGCAACGCTAGCGCCAACTTCCCCGGTGCGACGGCTTCTACGCGAGCTTCTCAACCGGAACTTCGCAGCCAGCTGCAGTGCATGTGACCGGTTGTGGTCCAAGCACAACGTGGTACTCGTCAGTGCAATTAGTTCGGAGGAACACCGAAGAAACCCACGACAAGCTTCGCTTAGCCTCATTTCCTCGACAGGGGGAGGCCAACTAATTTTTCGTATTTCTTGTTTAACTGTACTGTACAGGGTTTGACTAGTGCCATGAATCTAACTTAAACCTGCTCCAAGTGCCATTTTATAACATATATTGTTTATCTTTTCAAAAGAAACTAGCGCCAACTATATTCAGTCTTTAACAAGTTAAAGATTATCCTTTATCAAACGTTTATACACTTGTGTTTCAAACTTGGTTTCACTTGTCAAACATTAAAATAATGTCCAAAAAAGTAGATAATTGTGTTTCAACCTTTGTGAAAGCGCCCTGCAAAAATTTCGATTAATCGATGAAAAACCCTGCATCGATCAATTAATTAAAGGCTAAAACGATGAATGATTAATCGTTAATCGAATAAAAAAGTTAGTCAACCATTCCTAGAATCTTCCCTACACACTGGTCGAAAAACCTGCAGACGAGCAGGACGGCTGACATCTTCAAGTTACCTTCACGTAGCGAGCACGCGGCGCGGCACTGCAGTCCCCTCATTGATGTCAAACGCTAGTGGGCGCCACTAAATAAAAATTAAATTATGGGGTTTTACGTGCCAAAACCAGTTCTGATTATGAGGCACGCCGTCGTGGGGGACTCCGGAAATTTGACCACCTGGGGTTCTTTAACGTGCACCTAAATCTAAGTACACGGGTGTTTTCGCATTTCGCCCCCACCGAAAAGCGGCCGCCATGGCCGGGATTCGATCCCGCGACCTAGTGGGCGCCACTCAAAGATCTCGGGGTGAATACGCGAATTGGATGGAATTAATATAATAAAACAGAGGTGATATGAGAATGTGTGTATCTATCGTCACGATGACCACCAATCAAGACAATAAATGTGTTCATACCTTTGTTCAAAATTCTGTCGTGTGCTAAACAGCTTCGCTGGTCATCCACTTTCACAGAGTGGAATGTCTCATGCCTTTTTATCTATTAGCTTGTCCGGGGCCTCTTAAAATATGGAGCCATCGAGCTTGTGTACTTGCGAATATAATGCTTCTAGTAGTCTGAGTATTAGTCTATTAGTCTAATCTGTATTAGTCCGATACAGCTCGGCAAGTCGGACTTGTTCTTGTAGTGCCTGTTCTTGTATGCATTGTGAGCCTTGCTCCTGATGTCCAATTGCGAGCGGAGGCTCTGCCATTCTCGGAGTAGAACCGTTTTATGATGCTGCAGGCCTCAGCACCACGGTCGTCGGAACTGATGATTAGAGACCGGATTTTAGGCAAATGCCTTTTTTTGTTCCTTGCGCTCCTATCACCGCACATTGATATATGAGCATGAATTAGAGGTTAAGAAGAGCTTTTATAGTGTTTTTATAGTGCCTATAAATGCCTATTTTGGCGTTTGTGCCTAAATGCCTATTTTCAATATCGGCGCCTATATGAACACTATTTAGCCTCAAGTTTCGCTTTCGAGTGCAGTTAGAGACCGTTATTCATGTTACCGGGCAACATTGACTGTTTGGAACTCTATGGGGCTCAACCTAGTCCTTTAGTTCAACCAACTCCCGGAAAACAACTGCTAGCAGCATTGAAATGGGACGCACCTGCCAGCATAAGCCGCCGCGCTGACATTGCGCGGGCGGTTGGCGAATGCGAAACCGCGGAGAGCTGTCAGGGGAAAGGAGAGTGAAGAGCAATAGAAGGAAGAAAAATGTGATGTGCACGCGGCTTTTGTTTTGTTTGTAATTACTAATTTACTTTTTAAGGTGTTCACCGCCGTCGGGCGTTCCTTCTCAGCGTACGAGATCATTCTCAGTGACAAGAGGCACAATATTGAATCCAAAAATCTGGAGATCGATGGTGGTAGTTTGCTATTGTTTCCACAATCTTCACAGTGATTCTTAAACTACGTTCCGCGTGCTCTCCAAACAGATTTCTTCAAACATGTGCACTTCAAATGGGCGGAAGTGTATTTGGCAGTGTTGGGACATCTGGTGTGTACAATTCGGATAATGTCATTGTATATGAGGAAATTGCGAAGAGTTGTACCTAACAGTCTTCATGTAAGAACAGGCTAATTTCTTAATAAATCGTAGTCTCTCTTGCATTTGTTATTTGTCTGTTTTTGTTGTGTCTTAATTTAATTGCGTCAGGCAGACATAAAGTATCGTTTTTTTTAATCAGTATTCCCAGCTTTCAAGTATTCTTTTTCATGCCTGCTTCACTATATGCGACGCTCGAGTACAGTAGCCATTGAACATGAATATGAGCAATGTGCTTATTGAATGAAGCCAATTGATCGTCATTAGTCCAGCAGTTTTATGGGACAATTGCACGGCTATGTTCAACTGTTGGCACCTTTGTGCCATCATAGACAATAACATTTTTTTTCCTATCGTAGATATGGGCCATGCACGTCTTCGTTTGAAGTTATTTGCATTTATGTAAAAGTTTAATGTGCCTATATTTACGACATTGGAAGCCTAAAACGTTTTGCCTGCCTATTTCTGGCGCCTAAAACGCGCTTTTTTAATGCCTAAATATCCGGCCTCTACTGATGATCTTCGAAAAGTAGTCCTCAGCTTCGCATGGCAGTAGAAGCTTAGCGTTGTGATGAGATGTTCTGGGTTTTGGCATCATGGTAGTGAACCTCCGGTAGGTCGACCTGCTAGCCGTAAGGCGTGACAAAACCAGACATACACTCTGGTGGTTAAGAATATTTAATGGAGCGCAGCCGCTGCGCACATTACATGCAGTGCCTAATAGAACAAAAGTGGGGATGATGTTCGCTCAGACATATTGCCTTCATCTTTTAAAATGCTTTCTCCAATTAAAGCATGTTTCATTTTTTTATCTCTCAGGTGGAAAATGTAAACGTGCAGATTCAAATTTACAGTTCACCATGCAGTGCACGCACATGTCGATTTAGTGTGCTCTGGTTGGCTGCAGCATAGGCGCACTTGTTGCACTTGTAGGGCCTATCACCTGTATGAATGCGCAAGTGCTTCACGATGTCACAACTACGCGAAGTGACATATGGGCACATGGAACATGCATAGGGCTTGTTCCCCGTATGATTTCTCATATGGCACGCCAAAGAGCTTTTATCAGCTGCTTCATACGGGCACACGTCACACTTATACGGTTTTTCACCAGTGTGCGTCCGCATATGACGCTTAAGGGTACACTTATGTGTAAATTTCATCAAACAGACTGTGCATTCGAAGCGCTTTTCTCCGCTATGTGTCAGTAAGTGGGGCTTCAAACCGTACGGCGACTTAGTTGTGTAAGGGCACAGGTGGCAGCAGAACAGCTCTATTCTTCCTCTTCTCAGAGAAGTAGTGTTACACCTTCTTTTTCTTGTACCATGTGTTGCACCGCAGCGGTGGTCCACAGTCCACCTCGAGTAGAAATGTGCTTCACTCTGGCTCGGCCTACTTGGAGATTCAGCAACTGCAGACCGAAAAGATACGAAAATGTTCTCACTGTTTCACTCATAGTAGACACATTGTGAATTATTCTGAAAAAAGAAAACTGATGATTGTTTGGTTAACTCTATAATGTCCAACATATCATTTTTACCACACTGAGTTTGATACCTCACCATTCTAATTTATGTATGGGAAAGCTAACTCATAGCCAGTAATTGCGTTTATGATCTGCTAGAAGAATTACAGTTTAAGTTTAAAAAAAACTATTGTTAATTGCTAAGCATGTTACGTTTTGCTTACACATTTGATTTTTTTTTACAAATGTGTTTTCATGGCCAGAAATTAAGGTCCTAAAGTTGATTTAATTTTACTTGATGTTCAAGTGTATTTGCACAATACAGAGTTAAGGACACAATAGTATTGTTTCTATTCTGGCCAAAACCTCCACATATACAATGAAAACAACACATCGAGAAAATTGCTATTAAGCTTGAGATGGGGTGAATAAACTTTGGCATGAACAAGACGGAATAATCAAGTTCTGTTTCATGACAGGAAACATTGACATTCATCACAAAACATGTGCTTCTTGAACCTTCGCATTACATCAAGGGGAATGACAATTCCATTTTATGAAGTGAAAAATAGCACAAGAAGGAGCGGCAGCATCAATAATATTTCTTCCAGTGAAACAATGACGTCCTATAGATATCCTATGGACATTGACTGGCAGGACATGGATAGCCTAGGGATGTTTTTAATACGTTCTGCGGACATCCCTCACATGATCATTTTGGCTGCACTTTCTGTGAAATGCAGACATCCCTTGCATGTCCACGAGGGATATCATGGGGACATGCTGTGTACATTTTACGGACATATGCCAGGGCCTCTTGCAGTGTTTCCCATAATGCTTATTACGGTTGCAGCAACAGCTGTGGGACAGTTTCAACGGGCAGAGTGCCACACATCAAGAACAGTCACATTGTGTGCGCACGTTTTTCGTGTATGCACGCTTACTCAGTGCAGCATACTCAATATTCTAGGACCTCCGCAAAGCGCAAGTGGCTTAATGAACTAATTGAAGTTTTCAAAGTAAATTGTGTCAGAAAATTTATTAAGTACGATGCACACATGAGATGCGAACATGATAGCTTCAGATTGTAATTCGAACATGCAAGAAAACATAATGCTGTTGCGAGGTAACTTGGACAAAGCCTCAATTGGAGGACAAATATTCACGTGTATATAAAAAATAGTCCACGTTGGATAAGCTTGGGACACCTATGGCAGGATATCGAAAACAGGTCCATCTGCGATATTCGTGGGATATCCGTAGTAGGATATCCAAAACTGAATGCCCGGCAGACGTTTTAATAGTCTGAAATCGTGCATGGACGTTGCGACGTGATTCAGATGTCCTATAAATGAAGCGTTTCCACTGGGTTTTTCGTCAGTCTTAGCACCAAAATACATGCTGGATTCCTGGCTATGTCCGAATAGAGAAGCTTTATATCAAATCAGAGGGATTTTAAAAATTTAGCTTTGTACACTGAACTAAATGCTCAGTTTACTCATCAAATTTTAGAATGGTCAGAGGGAAGGTGCCGTAACAATGGCATGTTTATATCCTTAAAAATATGCAATGCTGTTCACAAATAAAGTGTCTGCAGCTGGCCAAGTTCGAACAACAATGATGACTGCAATCAGTTGTGGAGAAAAATGTATAACAATGACAACAGCAAAACAGACACTATGCATAAATGAATGGACATATAAGCAGTAATGTACAGTCTCTCGCATTTTTCTCTACGTCGCGCGAGCGTCCATCACGCATCATTTTAGCACCTTTAAGTGGTGATAATCAGTGAGACCGGCAGAAGTACTGTGCTTTAAGCACTCTTCTGCGCAAGAGTCGTCTAATGCGATATTCCCTTCTGGACGACGTGCGACCATATTATAGTATTCTTGCGCGATATAGTTAAAAATGCGGGAAGCTGTACATACAAAAGACATCAGAATAAGCATAAGCATCATACAGAGCTGTCTCGCTCAAGGCTAGATTTTCTGAATACTCATTTCACAGAGGACAGAGATAAAAAAATTGCCCGCCAATCCACCCTGTTAAGGTGGTTGGAAAGCGAAGCTTTTTACGCCACCCTCACGGTGACTGCGGCGCACTTGATATTTCACACACTACAACGTAACTTTAACCACGGCCTTTATTATTATTTACTTCACAACAATGTTCACTACTGCTTTATGATCGGTGCGATATACACTCAAATTTTCAGTTTTCACTGTAGTTACATTCTTTGCCAAGGTTAAATCAATGCACGTTCCACGAATGCATGTTCTTCTGTCTTTACTTTCCGTGGTCTACCCATAGTGGGGTAGTCTAGAAAATGAACCGAAGCAGTTACTAGGCTGTAAGGGTTTCGAATGACGTCAACCCTCTTTCAAGCAGCTGCATAAGCTTTGCAACAGCTGCAATCTAATCTTACAGACCGCGCCGAGCCCGTTTCCGTTGTTTGCCCGCAGCCCTTATCATCCATCATGTTGGCTCATCACTTTGAAGCTTGTTTTTGTGGTTTTTCTTGCAAAAACGAGTGCTTAGTTGTACACTGAATGCCTGAATTCAAGTAAGCTATACTGCTATACCTGCAATTGTTAGCGGTTCGTCGGGATCAGTTTTTTGATTACAACGACGGACACGACAGAACCCTTGGCTGGTAGAGGTACAAAGCTTCGCTTTAAAATTTGAAGGTGTCTAATGTAAAAACAAAATCAGTTCTTAAAGCATTTCATAAAAAGTACTTTGAGAGCCTTCCAAATGCCATTTTCCTATTGAAGGCTCTTCAAGGGTTTCAAGAACTACTATGACCCATTTGGCAATTTCTGGCTTAATTGGCTGAAGAGTAAGCAATACCTAGTAAACGTGATGATTTTATACACAGATGACGCTAACACATTCTCTCAGAAAAATAATTTTACCAAAACAATGCACAAAGTCAATACATGGCTAAATGAACTCGCTCCTTGGGCATCTAACTGGCTAACAAACAGTGATAAAACAAACTACATATTATTTAAGTAGATAAGAGATGGCAGATTTAAACTTGTGCTTCAAGATAAAGTTCCGAAGAATATACAGTCAACTAAATTCTTTGCAATTCACTTCCATGAAAATTTAACTTGGTCGACAAACATTGCTCATTTACGCACACATGTATCAACAACTGTTGGTGCTCTGAACAAGGGATTATTTTTACAAGAATAGATTACTCATGTTTGCCTTACTGCTTGCTGGTTTGGGGAACTACAGCAAAAGGTAACTTGTAAAGCTTCTATATCATCTGGAGAAAAGCAATTAGGTTTATAAAAAAACACAGCCTACAATGAACACATGCTGCCTTACTTAACAAAGGACTAAGTTACATAATTTGTTTATATATTTAAACGCTGCCTAGCTCAGATAACATTTCAAGAAATGTAATCTAACCTAGCAGGGTACCTGTAGAGCATTTCCAGTGTCGAAATTTAACTTATGGGTTCAGCAAAAAGTGCCCATGTCGAAAAGAAAGTTTGCACATTATATGGCTTATCAAATTCCATGACTGTTAAACGTTCAGTCATCAATAGTTTACCTTTGTCGTGAACTTGACGTGAGCTTTGCATATGTGTGCGTTGTGTTTGCCACGTTTGTTTATAACAGAAGCAGTGCTGACACGTTCTTGCTTGCAGCCTCTGATTACTCTATTCAGTGGATGAATGTTAAGCGTAGGTAGACTTTCTCTAATTCCAACTTTGATCAGGTTTTGGTGCAACCTGAGTCTGAGCACGGTAGAAACTGATCAAGTGTTCCATGACGTTCTGACTTTCTGCACAACTTTTCGCAGTACTGATGAAAAGTGTATAACACATGTTATCATTATTATCTAACAAATATAATCGCTCAGCGCAGGTCATGCCTCCATGTATCGAAAATTTCCCGAATGTTATAGATGGTTCTATACACTGTCTGTTGTCAGCGAACCTTGTATAATCTGATTGCATGTATGCGCGACGCGAATTGTGCAGTACTTTCTGGAAGACACGCGGGCACCAGCGATTACTGTGGAACCTTCGATGACTCATGTATAAAGAGCGATGCGCTTGACATGCAGATCAAATTTTCGACGGTCGCCGACGTGTTTGCCGCTATCGCTGTGCTTTGAGTGTAGCCTGTTTTGAGATCCATCGACGAGAAGTATTTAGCTTTGCAGAGGCGATCCAATGCGTTGTCTAACCGTGGGAGGGGGTATACGTCCTTCTTCGTGATTTCGTTCAGCTGATGATAATCGACGCAGGAACGTAGGGTTCCCTCCTATTTCTTCACCAAGCCTACAGGAGATGCCCATGGGCTTTTTACGACTAGGATGATGTCGTCGCACAGCATTTCGTCGACTTGTTGCCTTATAGTTTCACGTTCTTGCGTCAAAACGCGGTAAGGGCTCTGGTGAAGTAGTCGAGCGCACTCTTCTGTTAATATGCGATGCTTTGCAACTGATGTTTGTCGAATCCTTGATGACGTTGAAAAGCAGTCTCTGTATCGTTGGAGAAGACTTCTGAGCTGGTGCTGCTTGCTCATGGGGAGACTTGGATTTATGTCGAAGCCTGGTTCGGGAAATATGGTCGTCGGGGTAGATGCGTCAAATCCGAGAGGACAAACTCATTGCTGGTTTCCACAATTTCCTTGATGTATGCGATCGTCATGCCCTTGTTGATGTGCTTGAACTCCTGGCTGAAGTTTGTCAGCATCTTTCACTTTCCCTCAGTGCAGACGAGCGATCCCTTTTGCGACGCAAATTTTACGGTCAAGCAGTAGACATTAGTCACCATCGATGACGCCTTCTACATCTGCAGGTGTTTCACTGCTGACAGAAATAAAAATGCTGGAGCGAAGTGGGACGCTGACTTGGTCAAGTACACTCAAGGCACGCTGACTGGAGGTATGGCTTGGTCTGTGGACAGCATCATCGACTTCGACCCCAGGTCGATGATTGCGCCGTGTTGGTTCATGAAGTCCATGCCGAGAATTACATCACACGAGCACTGTTGGAGAACAACGAACGTTGCAGGGTAGGTCTGGTCATGAACTGTAATTCTTGCCATGCAGATTCCAGTCGGCCTTATTAGGTGTACTCCACAGGTGTGAATTTGGGGGTCGTCCCATGCAGTCTTGACTTTAACTTGGCGGCAAATATTGCACTGATGATGGAGTAGTCGGCTCCAGTGTCTACAAGTGCGGTGACTTCATGGCCGTCGAGAAGCACATCGAGGTCAGTGGTTCGTTGTCGTGCATTGCAGTTAAGTCTTGGCGTCGGTTAGGTCAAGCACGTCGGCTTTTATACATGAGTCGTTCAAGGTTCCAGAGTAATCGCTGGTGCCCATGTGTCTCTCAGAAATCAGAAAGCACTTCACAATTTGCGCCGCGCATGCATGCAATCGGATTACACAAGGTTCGGTGAAAACAGACAGCGGAATGAACCATCGATAACATTCGAGAAACTACTGATACATGCAGGCGTGTCCTGCGTGGAGTGATAACGTTTGTTAGGCAGTGAAATGCGGTCACCTGAGAAAGATAAACAAGTACACATGTCAATACAGACAACCAATTATTGCACGAGCGATTACATTCATGGCAATTGAAAGCCTAGCTATGACGCCAAGTCATGACAACTGAAAATTAGGCATAGTACTTCATGCTTATCTTACTCAGTGTTTAATGTATTCAAGGTGTTGAAAGCAAAGGCTGGATTGAAAAATAAAAATCTGTTCTTTCTTGAAAAGTTCCTGCTTATATGATGTCAGGCTTAGAAGCTTATTGACTGCTTCTCCAAATGCATGCTGCTCCTGTGAAAGAGCCAGTTCTACAAAAAAGCTCCACTTGAATAACTAAGTTGATGTTGGAAGGGCCCGATTACAAAGAGGTAGTTCAAGCATCACTGATGAGCGTTTTTAATGTGTAGGAACTTCTTAAGTAGGGAATGGGCAGAGAAACAGTGCAATTGTCAATACAAGTGGAAGCCACTCTGACCACACAAACTATGTTACACAGAAGCACACTTAGCCAGTATTTAGCACAGCCATTTCCAAGAATAAAAACAGTAAGCCGAAACTGAGGTTACAGTCAAAAAAGCATTCTTGAAACCATTCTGTGGACTACCATACATACGTGAATACAAACAAAACACAGTCTTCAGTGGAGGAACCAAAAATGCTGGGATCAAATGCCCAGCAGCTCATCTCTGACAAAAACAGGGACACTTTGCTCATGCTATGAGAGAGAGGGCCAACGTCTTGAACTTGCAAGCCCACAAATGTTCATCTACAGGAAAACCATCCTTGTCTGTCGCAAAGGATCTTTCTCTGAAGCAGTGCAAGGTCGTCTCCGTTCGAAATGCGCCTGAATAGGAGTTGAACCTTGAAAACAAAGTGTAAAAGGTATTACTTTCAGCACTAACATAACGGAATGACATTCATTTAAATTCTGGGTTTTTACATGCCAAAACCACGATATGATATGAGGCATGCCGTAGTGGGGGACTCCAGGAATTTCGACCACCTGTGGATCTTTAATGTGCCAGAATGCAATTCAAAGCCTCTGATTACTGTAGCTGCTTGCATTACAGTACACAAAAATGGCGTCCACGCTTAGTAATATATCATGGGTATCCATTTTTAACCTAAACGCTTTATGTTCTGCTCAGTTTGCAGAAAGAAAAAAAAAATGCCACAGTATCTCACCATTAAACCAACGCAAAAGAAGGCACACCAGGCAATATAACAAGTACCAAGATACAAGACAGGCTTAGAGTTGCATTTCATGCTTTAAGCAGCATTGTTTGGTTTGCACGAAGAACAAATTCCCAGATTCTAACATTACAATCAAACACCTTTATAACGAAGCACTTGGGACCTCCAAAATCATTCATCATACAGGCCCTGGTTGTGCATTGTATCATTTGCAATACAGCAGGCTAAGCACATTCTGCAAAAGAAGATAATTAACATTTTGTGTCTTTTTGTAACTTTTTGTGTCTTGTGTGCAATCTTCCGATTGACCTCGTGTGTGATTTGTTTTGTCTGGTAAGTGATCAGTAGTGGAATGCAGAAATGTGCGTATTTGCTGTCCTCAAACCGGCAACACCGGGGGGGATGTTGCTCAAAGTTGTCGCTCGTATGCGGTACGACTTGTAGGCGACGAGCGAACGCGATAGCCATCTCCATCGCGCCGCTTGTCGCTGTCGCGTGCAAGATCGCTTGCATGCGGTTTATACTTTACTGTTCAATTGTATGGTGTTCTGTACATTTCCGGGTACTAATCTAATAGCTGGACAACATTTGCCTTGGTCTTTTTAAACTCTGCTTTCCCCAGTACTTTTTCCATGCTTTTATAGTTACGAGAAGTTTCATGTTTCAACGAATGTACAGTTCACCATGCAGTGCATGCACTTGTCGATTTAGTGTGCTCTGGTTGGCTGAAGCATAGGGGCACTTGTTGCACTTGTAGGGCCTGTCACTTGTATAATGCGCAAGTGCTTCACTATTTCACAATTACGTAAAGTGACATAGGGATACAAGGAACACGCATAAGCCTTTTCTCCCGTATGGTTACTCATGTGGCATGCCAAAGAGCCTTTACCACCTGCTTCATATGGGCACAAGTTGCACTTGAACGGTTTTTCACTAGTATGCATCTGTATGTGACGCTTGAGCTTGCAGTTGTATATAAATTTCATCAAACAGACTGTGCATTCGAAGCGCTTTTCTCGACTGTGTTTACACATGCGTTTCTTCAACTTGGACTGGAGTTGCGTTATATAGGGGCACAGGTGGCAGCCGAACAGCTCCATTCCGTCTTTCCTTGAAGAAGAAGAAGAACGTAAACTTTATTATCAAATCGATAAGATTTGAGTCCGGCGTACTTTTAGTGGGTCTGGGCACCCGCCGCGGACGCGGTTCCGAGACCTTGTCTCGAAGCGGCTTCCTCGGCTCGCTGGACGGCCCAGAGCTGTACTGTCAGGTTCGAGCTGAGCAGTGCGGTCTTCCAACGCGAGCGGAGGCTGGCGGTGTAAGAGACGGAGGTGTCGGCACTGCCCGAATTGTTTGTTATGTCCTGACATTCCCATGACATGTGATTAAGTGTGGCAACCTCACCACAGGATGTGCATCTGTTTGTAGTGTACATGTCTGGATACATGGCGTGCATGAGTCTTGGGTTTATATAAGAATCAGTTTGTAATTGCCTGTAGTGTACTGCTTGCGCCCTGTCTAACCTAGCGTGAGAGAATGGGTATACGCGTCTCTGTAACTGGTAGTGTGTCGTGATGTCGTGGAACCTGGTCAAACGATCCTCCCACGCCCAGACGTTTGCAGTACCCCGCGGGGGCTCTTCCTCCGATGATGCTCGGTGAGTGAGGCCTCGAGCAAGGAGCGGTCTTGCATTATCTCCTCTTACTGTCTGTCGAGCCTCTGCCGTGCTGTGCTGTCCACCTCGAGGAGAAATGTGCCCCGCTCTGGCTCGATTCACTTGTAGATTCACCAACTGCACAGTGAGAATGTATGGAAATATTTGCACTGTTTCGTTAACAGATACATTGCCAACTATGCTGACAAAATAGGACTTATGACTACTTGGTTAACCCTGTAATGGCCAGCTTATCTTTTTTGTTGAGCAGAGTGGGATACTTCATGATTATGCTTTAACGCATTCGCTTCCAAAGCTGGCCAATCGACGCCTGTACCTGCAGTGGCAATGTTGCCGAAGCCGGCGAAGTGCCGGGTAGCCACATTTAGAATTTCCTCAAGCTGTTGATTGATGGCAGCACTTGTAAGCTTATGTGAAGATGCTTGGATATGTTATCGATAGATGGCAGTAGTTAACTGCGTCGTTTGAACGTACTTTTGTATGTTTTCAGTTCTTTTTTTCAGTGATGGTCTTCAGCAGCAGAAGGAATGGCGGCGCCCAGTGGACGGCATGTTGTTTCCGAGCGCGAGATAGTGGATATCCTCTTTGATAGTGACAGTGATGAGAAGCCTTTAGGGGATAACACTCTGAGCCTTCTTCTTCTGAAGAAAATGAATATACCGGCAGTGGCAACTTGGACTCATCAGAGGACGACCCTCCGTGCCCTACCACGCCAAAGCGATTCAAGACGGATGAATGGACATAAAATGTAGATGATGCTTCCAAAAAAAAAAGCCGCAGTTTCGCCCGAAAGGCGAAGCATCAATTAGTAGAGAGCTATATGGAGTAAGGACAGTAGTTTTATCGACCACATAAACTTGGACCCATGCACTAACTGAATTAACAAGCATGGTGTCAGCGCGCACAAGCAAACATGAATAGAACACACTCAATGACCGCAGACAACCACTGTCAAAATGCTGACGTGAGCAAGCCTGGCAGCAGCAGCGACTGAAGGTTCGTGCGGTCTATCGCTTCAACGGAAATTGAGCAGCGAAAGCACAGCGCAAACAAAGGTAAGATCCGTGTGGAGATCGCTTTCAAGATACAGTGCACGCAACAGCCCTCAGCCGCGCAATGTACAAGTACGCAGTTGCTGGGAGAGTAGAAGCTGTGGCCTCTCGAGAAGCTCTCGCGATGCCATCCTGCTTTCCTCCTTTAGGGTGGGAGATTGAGTCACCAGTTCCCTTTGCGCCCGGTCGCAAGATACCACATTTGGTACAGCAGCTAAACATCGCCTCCCCTCCCTCCCTCCCATCCCCCCACGGCCTTTCGCACGATGGAAGTCGCGTTTGCTGTCCGCTGTGCGTTTACTCTACGTGAAAGCGCGCGTCTCTCATGCTCTTTCACTCGCACATATAGCATACAGCGCGCGGCGACAATTTTATCACCATTGGACTTTACACAGAACCTCACGGCGATGACAACGGCGATGGCTGAAATGCATAACATATCTTTCTCTGGATCACCGGGGTTGAAAAGAGGAATTAGCGCAGCCCTGGCAGAGAACCGCTCACCTCTTGAATCTGTAAATGCACTGATAAAGGAAGAATTTTGGGAATCGGTGTCTGAACACACAAATGTATTTGCATCGGAGAAGCAGCGCTCTTTGCCAGACCTGGCTTGGTTTGCAACAGCGCCCACAGAAGTCAAGGTGTACATTACAAGTGAAGAAATCCTCCATACCCTCTTACTGGTCTGAAAGGAGTGTGGTAAATACAGAAATTTTTCGATCAGTAATGCCAAGAAAACGCTTTTGGCAGCTGTCAAAATACTACATTTTTGCACTGCAGAGGAGACCGCCACCCAAGACAGGCTTCGCAAGCTGTGCCCTGTCTTAGATTACTATATGCTGAAAGCATTTGAGAGTGCTTACTCCCCAGAGGAGAGCTTCGCAGTAGATGAAAGCCTTGTGAAGTGCCGTGGATGCCTCCCATATGCCCAGTTCAACCCAAGCAAGTGGGCTCGTTTCGGTATAAAATTTTACAAACTTTGCGGGTCTTCTAGCAGATACTGCCTAAGGTTTTCAATTTACAAGGGTCAAGACACGAAGTCAAGTGCAATCAGCTCAATGCTGAGTGATGAGGCTGTTGTAACCGATCTTCTTGGAGACAGAATTGCCGACAGGCACACTATTTATACGGACAACTGGTATACCTCATCAAATCTCTTCTTGGCTTTCAGAAGTGCTGGTTCAAACGCTGTCGGAACGGTGAGGAAGAATAGAAAGAACATACCGAAAGAATTCAAAGCGCTGAAGTTAACAAAGGGCAAGTGCAAAACCTCATTCTTTCATGGAATCATGGCGATACAGTGGGAGGACAGAAAACCCTGTCACCATGCTTTCAACTTGCCACAGAGAAGCTGACATCATAGACACTGGAAAAAGGTGACACAAAGGGAATGAGCCAGTGCTGAAACTGCGAGTTGTACGAGACTACAACAAGGGAATGGGAGGCGTTGACCATCAAGACCAGCAGTTGGCATCCTTTCCCATTATGTGGCGGTATGCAAAAGGGTACAATTCAGACGATGTAAAACAAGGAGATGATAATTTCGCCCAATCAATTAGCGGATAATTGAAATCCCCAAGAAGATAGACTGAGTCAGCCGGGAAGAGTTCAATGGCTTTGTTGATTGTGTCACGCAGCAGCATTGATGAAAGAACTGTTAGAATCCGGTGCTGGAATTGTAGATATATATATACATATATATATATATTGAACTGTTACGAATGCAAGGAATTATAGATATTGCTATCTACAATTCCTCCATTTTGCAAGCTAAGAAAGCTGGGAAGAAAGAATGTTGTACTGAGTGGAAAAGGGAATCATTGAAGAGACGGTGGCACTGGGATACCGAAGGCGAGGAGCGCAAACTGCTGGACCATCTCGATGCACCTTGAGGCGAATGAATGGGCCCCTGTCAAACAGAATCCCTCAAGGTAATGCCAAGTGTATAAGGCTAAAGGAAAGAAAAGTGAAAGCCACTGGCAGTGTGAGAGAAGTTTGGTGCCACTCTGCATATGCCCGAGTGCTTCAAAAATTTTCACACTGTAAACTGCCTGTGACTTCAAAAAACGTCACAGAATAAAATGTGAATGTTTCTCAAATGTAAATAAATGTATTGTGAGCGCTAACTGTGCAGTTCATCATCGTCTTCATGTGTATATACCCATCCTCATAATCATCATCATTTTGTCGGGTTGGTGTTCGTGGGCTGTCTCGCGCTGTGTGACAATAGAAGAGCTCTGCCTTCATCCCGGGCGTCGTCTCACAAGTGGTGGAGCGTGCGTTGCTATCCCCGTCCTCTTGCTCTACCAGTCACCCCTGGAGCTCCGCTCTGGTCGACGGTTGTGCTCGCCAACACCAGTGATGGCACAAACCACCGCATCCACTGCTGCTACCACCTCAGCTCCGCCAGCTGGGCCTATTTGGTCCGTCACCGCACCGCAACGCGGAACATGCTCGCACAGGACGTTATAAGGCCTTCTGCAAGCCCTTGGTCGTCTCCTGTTGTCCTAGTTAAAAAAAAGGATGGTTCAGTACGCTTTTGCGTCGATTATAGGGCACTAAACAAAATTACCCGTAAGGACATATATCCTATGCCCCGTATTGACGATGCTTTGGATACCTTACAAGGTGCCGAATACTTTTCGAGCCTCGACTTGCATTCTGGATATTGGCAGATCCCGATGCATGAACCCGACCTTTTGGTCTGTGCAATGTGCCATCCACATTTGAACGAATGATCGACACCGTACTACGCAGCCTCAAATGGAAAACCTGCCTATGTTACCTGGACGACATTGTCATCTTTTCGTCCAGCTTCTCCCAGCACGTAGAACGTTTGGACGACGTTCTCTCGTGTCTAGCCAAGGCCGGTCTCCAGCTCAATACTAAGAAGTGTCGATTTGCGTGCCGCAGCATCAAAGTATTAGGTCACGTGGTCAGCAAGCACGGCATTGAGCCAGATCCCGACAAGGTCGCTGCTGTACAGCATTTCCCAACACCAACTACACCTAAAGACCTTCGCAGCTTTCTCGGGTTAGCGTCGTACTTCCGCCGCTTTGTCCGTGGCTTCGCGACTATCGCAGCTCCTCTTCATAAACTCCTGACCACGACCATACCCTCTACCTGGACGGATGAATGTGAAGCCGCCTTTCAGACCCTCAAGCGATGCCTCACATCAGGACCAGTGCTTCATCACTTTGATCCCACAGCCTCTACTATTCTCCACACTGACGCAAGTGGGCATGGAATAGGCGCCGTCCTGCTGCAGCGGAACCACGCGTCTGACGAGCAAGTCGTGGCCTACGCGAGTCGTACTCTTTCTCCTGCTGAGCGAAACTATGCTATCACCGAAAAAGAATGCCTCGCCATCGTATGGTCCATACAAAAGTTTCGCCCCTATTTATATGGCCGCCAATTCACAATTGCGACTGACCACCATGCTCTGTGTTGGTTGTCCTCCGTGAAGAATCTGTCCGGACACCTCGGCCGTTGGGTTCTGCGTTTGCAGGAGTGCGACTACACTGTCATACATAGGTCTGGCAGGCATCATCAAGATGCTGACGCTTTGTCTCGTTGCCCGCTGTCGCCAAATACCCTGTCTCACCTTCCCTCTGTTCGGCACCGCCCAGCCAACCGACCACAACCATGGCCCCGGTACGGTTCGTGACCTCGGTAGAAATTCTGTCCTCAGAAGACCTCGCCTCCCTCCAACGGGCAGATACATACTGCCGCACAATTTTCGACCGGCTCACTGGCTTATCCCGTCCTCCCAACAGCCGCTTAAGACGACAACTGGCACAATTTAAACTTCATGATGGCTCATTATTGCGGCAAGTTTACCACCCTACCGGTCACCGATGGGTCCCAGTCATCCCTCGCTCACTTCGACTGCAAATTTTACAAGCTTTTCACGACGACGCAACGGCTGGCCCCTTATAATTTCATAAAACCTACGACCGCATTAAGACTCGCTGTTTCTGGCCTGTCTACTAGTGTTGCCAAGTACGTCAGTTCGTGTGCGTCATGCCAACATCGAAAACGTTCGACCTCTCTTCCCGCCGGCCCTTTACAACCATTGCCGTGCCCGTCCGTTCCCTTTGAATTCGTGGGCATCGACTTATATGGACCCCTTCCGCTTACACCCGCGGGTCACCGCTGGATTGTCACCGCCAAGGACCATCTCACTCGCTACGCTGAGACGGCAGCTCTTCCTTCTGGTGCGGCCTCTGAGGTCGCCGAGTTTGTCCTGCAAGCCATTATCTTGCGCCACGGTGCGCCTCGTGTTCTTCTAAGTGACCGTGGCAAGACATTTCTTTCTCATGTTCTTGCTGAAGTCCTGCAAGCCACAAACACTATTCATAAGACCACCTCTGCATACCATCCCCAGACCAACGGTCTTACCGAGCGTTTCCATCGAACTCTGTCCGACATGATCTCCATGTATGTGAAACCCGACCACACAAACTGGGACACTATACTTCCTTTCGTCACGTTTGCATATAATACTGCCGTTCAACGCACAACAAACTACAGCCCCTTTTTCCTCGTGTACGGCTGTGCACCGTCTTTTGTTTTGGACACCAGCTTTCTCTCTACGCCTTCTGTTCCATCCACATCTCTACCAGAGGAGTTCGCCGCCCGCGTCGCCCACTGCCGCGAAATTGCGCGCGCCCACACCGCGACCATTCAGGACAAGAGGAAAGTCCGTTGTGACGCGACCCGTCGTGTCATTTCGTTTCGACCAGGCGACGGAGTGCTCCTGTGGACACCTGCTCGAGTGTCAGGGCTCTGTGAAAAATTTCTTCACAGGTATCGTGGCCCATATACCGTGTTTGAAAGAACATCTACCGTGAACTATCGCGTAGCTCCTGTTACCTCGGTTACTGACCGCCATTGCCGCAGCACTGAAATTGTTCACGTCTCTCGCCTGAAGCCGTATCTTCGGCGTTCCGACCCCCCCGTTTCTGACTCGCTGCCTTACCGGCCGCTTTCGTGAGGGGGGGAAGTTAGTGTGAGCGCTAACTGTGCAGTTCATCATTGTCTTCATGTGTATATACCCATCCTCATAATCATCATCATTTTGTCGGGTTGGTGTTCATGGGCTGTCTCGCGCTGTGTGACAGTAGAAGAGCTCTGCCTTCGTCCCGGGCGTCGTCTCACAGTATTTTTATGTTTCCAGCAAATATTTTGCTTAGGCGCTCAGGACGCAAAGAAAGGTGAGCGTGTGGCAAGCGTGCGCGCTTTGGGTGCAAAAATGCCTAGTACGGATGGCCCGCGCGCGCGGTGGCAGCAGCGAATTTGTTAAGCACCAGAACAAACAGCCTGTAGTGGCACCCCTGATATGCGGGAGCTAGTTACCAGTTGTAGATAACTTAGCAAACCAATTACTACTCAGATATTATACAAGGTACATTTTTGCTCGCATAAGTTTTTTTTTGTAGAAATGTACAAATAATAGGGTGGATAAGGCTGAAAATCAACTCAGTTCTGAAAAGGCCACAAGGTGGACAAGTTTCATGAAAGGCAAAAATTGCCATTCATTTGAGAGCCCTGACACTACTTGAAGCTTTGAACAAACTTCGGAAGAACTATAACTTTCCTTTGATATTGTAAAAAGTACAACAAATCAGATTGGCATCATCCATTCAATCTCTTTCGATAGTCTTAGCACTAAAATGCACTGTGAATTACTGGAAAAGTTAGAATAGTCATATTTTAAATTAAATCACGGGTGTTTTAAGAATGTAGCTTCAAACACTGAACTATTCTCAGTATGCTCAATAAAATTTTGGAGTGGTCAAATGGAAGGTACAGTAATCAAGGCATATCTATATGCTTCAAAATATGCAAGGCTGTTCACAAATGAAGTGCGTGAACTTGGCCAAGTTCAAGTAACTTAACAATGATTACTGCAGTGAGTTCCTGTGCAAAATGTATAATAATGACAACAGTAAAACAAAGACACTGTGCATAGCTAAGTGGTAAAAACAGTAGTTATGCACGCACAAAAGACACCAGAATGAGCACAAACATTATATAGAGCTGTCTCGCTCAAGGCTACATTTTCAAAGTGCCCCTTTCACAGGAATTCATACAACAAACTTGTTGGCATCTTAAAAACAACTATGCAGAAAAAGACCAGAGAATTCTGTTACACCAATTGGACCAAAAGATTGTCCCTTTACTCAAAACAGAAAGCTAACAGTTCTGCTAAATATACTGCCCTCTATTCTCTGGCCAAACAAACGTTACTGCACAGAAGCACAATCTGTATTTAGCATAGCTGTTTCAAAGAATGATAATAGTAAGCCATAACTGGGGTTGCTGTCAGAAATACATCCTTAAAACTATGCTGTGAACTAGTAAAGGCATACATGAATACAAAAGCATGGTTTCCCAAGCAAGAACCACAAATGTTGGCACCAAATGTAGCCGCTCATCCCCGACAAAAACAGTGGTACTTTGTGCAGTCCATGAAACAGAGAACCAATGCCTTGAACATGCAAGCTCACAGATGTTCATCTACAAGTAAACCATCCATGTCTGCAGCAAAGGATTCTTCTCTGAAGCAGCGCAAGGTCGCCTCCCTGTGAGATGTGCTGTATAAGAGTTGAACCTTGAAAACAGAAAATACACAAAGTATTACTTTCAGCCCTAACATAACAAACATAACATTCAAAGCAGCAGGTGATGTATCTGCTTGCATTGGAGTACGCAAGAATGGCATCTATGCTCAGTAAAAGTAATTATCGTTTGTATCCACCTTTGACACTATGCTTTATCTTTTCAGCTGTAGCTTGCATAGAAAGAAATGCCACAGTATTATCCTGTTAAACCAAAGCAACAAATGCACACTAGGCAATGAAACAAGTACCAAGACACAAAGAAGTCTTAGCATTTCATGTGAAAATTTCAAGAGCACTGTTTTGTTTACACAGAGGCTAAATACCCAAATACTCATATATTACAATGCTTCCCTCTTTCTTTTTTTAATGCAGATTTTGATGCATCAAGCTTGTCTGTCTTACGACATATTCTGAAACACGTGCTGCTTTTGTTTCCGTTCCCTCTGTCTGCATCGCGTCGTCCTGTCGACCTGAACGAACCTTTTACCAACAGGGGTGGCCATGGCTGACGCAGTGCTGTTCAGAGAATTACAGCATTTGGGGGCTGTGTGTGTGATTTTTGATTGGGCTGATGTTAGGGAGCGCATGCAGTAGTAGTGAAACTATTGACAGCATGAGACAACACAAACAACACAGAAAAGATACACGCATGCAGTAGGACAGAAGTGCTCGCATGGACAAAGTCCGCAACCGGGACAGTCGAGGCGGCCCATCTGTGGTGCACTCGGTGCCCATTTTGCGCAGAAAACAACAAATTGAGGCGCTCACTTGCGCGGCGTCAAGCACGAAGGGCTCCGCAGCACACGTGACGTGCTGCACTGCACCAGGTTTCTACACCAAATATACTGACCATTTGAAAAACCTAATAGAAGATATTTGATTTGCAAATCGAATTATTTGAATGTTCACTATTCCATTCAGTGATATTCATGTATTTGCACACCTCTAAAATATTTGGAGGAAAAAAATGGAGCTGGGCAGGCCATGTAATGTGTAGGATGGATAACTGGTGGACCATTGGAGTTACAGAATGGATACCAAGAGAAGGGAAGCGCAGTCGAGGACGGCAGGAAACTAGGTGGGGTGATGAAGTTAGGAAATTTGCAGGTGCAAGTTGGAAGCAGCTAGCGCAAGACAGGGGTAATTGGAGATCACAGGGAGAGGCCTTCGTCCTACAGTAGACATAAATATAGGATGATGACGATGATGAAATATTTGGCTATGAAATAAAGTAAATGTTTAAAGGTATGAGTGTTCATGATTTAAATGATAAAAAGCAAAGAAACATACCAAGAGATTTTAGTCGTACCAGAGTGCTTCAATACGTTACTGCTCATGAAACCACTTATATTTGTAGATGCTATAAAATCTCAAGAAATCTGTTGAGAACACTTCAAATACTTGACACAACATGCAACTACAGTTGAAGGACCTTCTTTGATCTTGGCAATGTCATGGACCTGAACTGCGCTCCACTAAAAAGCTTGAAGCATTCCTGTGGACTACAGACCTTATTTATGCCTTTCTGCATTGCATTATTAACTCCTCTTCCTGGAATTCTTCAAACAATTATTTTACTCCTGCTAAACCATATAATACTGAAAGTCACCATCACCTAAACATTGCGCCTTATTTTGCCCGTACAGACACTTTTAAATGCAGTTTCTTTCCCTGTGTAATTGAATATTGAAATCTTTTGCCTGGTCCTACTTGTTCTCTTCCTTTAAACATATTTTTAGCAACTACTGAACAGTTTTGGTTTGTATTTGGTTTGTATGGTTCCTATCACCTCTGTGGGCAGACGATACAATAGTAGATAACTTAAGTCTGTTATTTAGTGAATTTGAATTTGTGTCATTTAGTGAGTAAGTAGAGGAATTGTGGCAACGTTTCAAGGGAATCCTCAACCATTGCGTAGACTAATTTATTCCTACCCGCATGAAAAAAACAAAAAAACAATGCAGCCTAGCCCATGGATAACTAGGGAAATTATACACACAAAACATAGAATAAAACGGTTATGCAAAAATAAACAAAACCCAACCCAAATAACCAATTTGCGTGCTCAACTAAAATTAGCGATAAGGGAATACAAGAAAGAGTACTTTAACGTTTCGCTTCCTAGGGTTCCTGATAAAAAGTGGTTCTGAAATGATAACGAAAAAGAAGCAGATGCAGACTGTTTCAATGTGTTCTTCCAGTCAGTATTTACAAAGACGAGAACAGAGCAAGGAAACAATGAGCATAGTGAATCGGGTGCTTGCACAATGGGCCCCACTAGAAATCACTCAAGCAGGCATATATCAGCAATTGCTTGCGCTTGATACCAAAAAAGCAAGTGGACCAGACGGGATCCCTAGTGAATTTTTGCAGCGATATGCTGCATTGGTGTCATTTATCTAACAATAATCTTTAGAAAGTCCTTGGAAACCAGTTTACTGCCTCAAGATTGGCGCAGCGTTGTTGTGATTCCGGGTTTTAAATCCGGAAGTCAAAGTCAAGTTAGCAACTATCGTCCAATATCGCTCACTTCTGTGACTTGTAAGCTTATAGAGCATGCAATAGCAAAGCATATCATTCTTTTCCTTGAGGGGAATAACTTCTCTTCGTCACAACATGGATTCCGAAGCGGCTTATCCACTGTTTTGCAACTGATTGAGACGTTTATTGATTTTTATCTAGCTTTGGATGCCCAAATTCAGGTGTTGCATTTAATTTTGCACTGCTCTTGACAAATTTGTGAAGGCCTTTGATAAAGCACCACATTGTTAATTGCTTTTTAAAATTCAGAATGCAGGTGTTGCTCCAGACATTGTGAACTGGACTGCAGCCTACTTGAGTGGTCGTGTACAATCCCTCCGCACTGAAATCTGCTTGTCTCATTCACTAGAAGTCTTGTCTGGGGTTCCACAAGGTATTAGGGCCGCTATTGTTCTTGATTTACATGAATGATATTTACAGTGTTCTTGAATCATCTGTTAAAATAAAGCTTTTTACCAATGATTGCTTAATTTATTCCACCATGGCAGATAAAACTGATCAAAGGAAAATTAACCGATGCCTCCAAGGTTTATATGACTGGTGCATAAAATGGGAATAGCTCACTCGAAATCGAAGTTTGCTCATAAAATAAGAAAAAGAAACCCGCACTTTTCTTTGACTATAAAATTGGTGACAACGCTTTGTTGAAAGTACGTAGCTTTAGATATTTAGAGGATCATTCATCATGATCTGTGCTGGCGCCTCCAGGTGGAGGAGGTCTGCTTTAGGGCTTACCGAAAACTGTGCTTTCTGAGAAAAAAGTTGCAGCATGCACCAAAAAATTTGAAGTTAATTGTGTAAAAAACATTTGTTCGCCTGGTTTTGGAGTACGCCTCCTCCGTTTGGAGCCCTCATCAACTGCACTTGCAAGATAAACTCGAAAAAATTCAGAGAACTGCTGTGCGTTTTGTTTGTTCGCGTTATCGAAGAACCAATTTTGTAGCAGACATGTTGAAATGTTGCGACCTGGAACTGCTAGAAACACGACGATGAAAATAACTGGAATTGTTTTTCCAGATAACCAGGAATCAAATAAAAATAAACAAAGAAATGTACATTCGTCTCCCTCTAAAAAACAGCGCGCGTTTAAACCACAGTGCCAGTATACAGCCTTATAAAACACGCCTTGATGGTTTCCAACACTCGTTCTTTCCCTCATGTATTAACATATGGAATGGCCTTCCAGACTGCACTGTAACAGCACAAAATGTTAAATAGTTGTATATTCAACTAGAACTGTATTACAGGTAACGAGATAATTAAGAATTGATCATGCTTTATGCTATTTCTTGCATTTCTAACCGTCCTTACACGCACATAATTTGTTCATTTTCCTGTAATTTGTGTTTGACAATGCTTTATGTTGTTGTATTGTTGGTGATGATATTTATGTTTTCTCTGACAATTCCTCTCCTGTGATGGCCTTCAAGTGAGGGCTACAGTATCCCTAATTAAATAAAATAATTTGTCATTGCTCCCCTTTCCACACCCACTAATGCAATAGCCGGATAGTGCTGCAGTATGTACAAATAAATAAATGAATGAAGAAATAAATAAATAAGACTGTAACTAACTGAAGTGCAAGTGCATTTTGTCGGCGTGCATGTTTTAGTGTGCACATTGGTACCCACTTTATCTTACTCCCTTTCAACCCTGATGTTTTGTTTTCTGGACATTAATCTACACATTATAAACAAATTTGTATCATTGCAATACTGCACAGATTGACTGCAATATCTGGATTCATGTGGAGATGACGAATGTCAAAAACAGTGCAAGAATCTGCTCATATCATGAGCAGCAGTTCGATTCATGTGGCACATGAACAATTTGTTGATAACAGTGCAAGAAATTGCACAACTCTACTGCAATGTCTGGGTTTATGTGGAACATGAACTAAGAGCAATGCAAAAACTGCACAAATATGCTGCAACATCTGGATTCATGTGGAACATTAACAATTTGTCAAAAACAATGCAAGATACTGCACAAGTATGCTGCAACATCTGGATTCATGTGGAACATTAATTTCTCAAAGACAATGCAAAAAGCTGTGAAGATCAGCTGCTTCAATTCCTGTGGCACATGCATAATTTGTCAAAAGCAATGCAAAAAAACTGCATGAATCTGCTGCAACATCTGTATTTGTGTGGAACATGAACAATTTGTCAAGAGCAGTGCAAAATTAACTGTATGAATTCGCTGCAACACCTGAATTCCTATGCCATATGAACAATTTGACAAGAACAGTGAAAGATACTGCACGAATGCACTGCAATACCGAGATTCATCTGGTCAAGAACAGCACAAAAAACTGCATTGATATGCTTCAGCATCTGGATCTACACGGCGCATGAAAAGTTTGTTTGACTGTCCGAACACCCGATGGCGTTAAGCGGTGCAGTACAGAGAAATGAGTGATATTGTGATTGTGATTTGCCCTCTCTGTGATTTGCTTACTTTCAATGTTTTAGTTAGAAATAATTCACTCTTTTTATCTCGTGCCTGAATCCAACCTTACAGACTCTGAAGGAAAATATTTGAATTGACAACTGGTGCAAGTGTACAGAATCAATGCCAAAGGTGAGCCAAGGTAGCTTCCTGAGCATGCCTACATATGCTTTCCTGCAAATAGCATTGAGGAACTTTTGAAGAGTGCCTTCTACAACATCCTGACACGAGAACTTGGGCACACTTTCTTATATGCAATTGCAGCCGCTTTGCTGGCTTTCGCTGTTTATATTGCATTTTTTGTTGTTTTTTTATACCAGCGATCGTTTGGCACAGCAAGACACATTGCTGGATCTAGTGGGCAGCCAACAACTCCAGAATCATTGTCTACATACAGGATGCTTCCTGTGAATAATCTTGTGCACTTTGCAAAACGATCTTCAGGAAAAGAAAATAGACCAGAGCTTCCGCTTCAGCTGCATGTGGCCTTTCAGTAAAAAAGCCTGACCAAAGGTCAATTGAAAAAAAAATACTGGGCACAGGGAAGGCAATTCAGGGTATCAATGGAACCAACCACCTGCCTTTCAGTCATGCTAATGTTGCAAAAACAAATGTAGCACACTAGTGCCACACATCAAGCAGCATGCAGGAAATACTGGCATTTATTGATGCTTCACATTCAAGGTCAGTTGGTTCTCGCAAAATGGCCGGTCCAGAGAACCAAAGTCATGCTGCCATATTGTCCTTCAGCCTTCAAATGCCTGAAGGAACTGAGCTCCTACTGGGTGATTGGCCCAGAAAACATGTAAAGGTTACGTGACAAGAAAGGAAATCCCGGGACTGCGTACCTGCTGGACAACCTGTCCATGGGAACAAGGTGAGGTCAGTCAGCTCCCAGGGTGCCCTCTACAAAGGGTCGTGCTTTTCGGTGCCGAGAGTAGAAGCAGGAGATACTGGCTGGTCGACCATTGCTGGTCGTGCAGTGCCATGGGTGAACCCACGGTGACATCATCTGCGAGGCAAGATCGAGGTCAACGTGACGGTGAATTCCACCTAACAAGGTACCACATGGTAAGAGACCACACAGCCGCAGAGACATTCTCTTATAAAACTGACGTATGTGTTAATTCTGTTTCTGTCGCGTCACTATTTCGCATAATGTTTCGTGAATTCATTCTCTTTACCATTAGCACTCAAGTGCAGGCTGCATTCCTTGGCAAGTGGTCCCGAGCCATCACATCTGCCACTAAACATCTGCAGCACCTACATTTCATACTGCCCCGTTGCCAAGGCGTAGAACACGCTTGCTTTTTTCCTTCAACAAAGATCATCGCAAAATGGCAATTACAGTGTCTCCACCACATGGGAAATTCGATTGCAGAGACAAAGCTGCTCCTAACCTTCTCGCGGCAGACAGCAGAAAGCTGTGCACAGCTGGGCCTGTGCACTGCAGGCCGGAAATAAGATCCAACATATTAGGGACCACGCATAAAACGCAGCAACACGTATAATGGCTTTCAAACTTACCAATAATGGTAGTAGTCAGATACTGCCCTACATGCCACACAAACCATGATACCGACGTTATTTTCAGCATACGTGCCTGCCGCACTACATATGGACCATCACCGGCTTATTACACGCATTAACACCAAACATCTGCCATTTGAAGCTTTTGAAATGCGGCAGCGAGATTGAAATTTCTATTAAAAAAAAAAAAAACGCAGGAACTCCATGGGAGTTGTCTAAGTATGCGTAAGCATTGTGTCACTTGCTCATCTCCACGCTGCCCGGCGTCATTATCAGTGTTACGACACTCGATCCGGCCAGTACAAACGACAGCGCTCCGGCGGCAACACGAACTGGTGCGGACGGCGGCGCAAGCTGCATTGATAACACAAGCAAAATGCTTCAGGTGGCGGCGCCAGGTGCGCTGATGACATTCTGATCATAAGCCGTTATCGCTCTTTAGCGCCTTGTCCGTCCGTGTCGAGCCATTACGAACCGTGATCAAAGGACTCCGGCGGCGGCACGGACCGATCAAACGTACTCTGGCACGGCCGCGCGGACCGTAATTTTGAAAGCGATCTGCGAAGCGCACAGAGTGCCGACTGCTGATAGCTCCGCGCACGGTGTTTTCGCCTCTTCGTGAGAGAGACGCGCGGGCCTATATCTTGAAAGCGATGTGCGAACGGGGCAAGGTGCGGCGTGTGCTGGGACCTCCCTGAGCGCTGTGTTCTCGCCGCTTCGTTCGCGTTGAAGCAACAGGCAGCACGAAAGTAAAGTCACTCGCTGCTGTGGGTCCTATCTTGAAAGCGATTGTCTTACGGGACACACGGTTGGACGGACGGGCAGTTTTCTCGTTGGGTAAGCGTAGAAATGCTTACGCATTTAATAAATCCTTTCCCCACCAACGTTTTTGCAGGGCAACAGGGTTTCCACGGCGGATAATGTGGTTTCGCTCACAGCACACAGAAAGGAATAGAATGCGGACAGCAATGGCCCTCGCCGGCCCCCTTCGCGGCGTTTACAGACGTTGACGTCGGACGCATTCCTTCATTGCACAGCACATAACACAGCGAAACACAAACACTTCACAGAACGCAGATAAGGATCCGCATGACTCCGTGCACCATGCTTTGCACACCATGCGCGCACCATAGGAACCAAGGCCGCGATTTTGTAGCGATGCATTATGACTTATTCTACTCTAGTCTTATCATCCACCGCTCACGGCCGGTTGATCCCGTTGATAACGCTAGCGGACCGTCGCTCCGACTAACAAAGCGCGATAAGCGCGAAAAGGCATTACCGTAAAGGCATCGCTACAAAATACCGGCCCAAGTTCGCGCACCGCGCACATAACACACCTCCCCTTCAGTAGCCCTGCCGTGAAAAGTGAAGCGAAACGACCGCAACGCCGCTTGGGGCGCTGCGATCGGTAGCACATAGCCCGCCGTGGCCGGTTGTGGCTCATCAGAGGTAGAATGTCTGCTTCCCACGCAGAAAACCGGGGTTCGAATCTCGGCAGGAGACGATGTGTTTCCATTTTTTTTACTACTTGATGCGTTGATTTTTTATTCTTTATACTGCTGCTTAACACTTGCTTCCGTTGCTATACAATACAACAAAAAGTCAAGCAGAAGTTGAAGGAATAATAACAAAATAACAATGTTTTGCAGTGAATGATATTGTTTGCAGCGCCATCTCACAGGAATGAACAAAACTATTCCAACCAAAGCATGGCCTCAGAGAAGAGCACGCATACAAAACCCCGCCGACGCCTGCTTGACAGGCTCCGCTGTGCGCTCAAGGCTCATTCACACTAGGCCAACACGGCACCGATTTTGTTCAGCCGACTGTTGGCGACAGCAATCTACATGACGGAAAATGCTGTAGTATGTAGTAGTATGGAGCGCGCCAACTTCCTTCAAGAATATGCGACTCCAGCGCCACCGCTACTTTCTCCAAAAGAGGGGACGCTGGTATGCACTCACTCTAGCGAAGTTGGTTTTTTATTCTATGCGAAGGTCTTGTACGAGCGGGCGCAAGCCGGGGAAAGCACATGGCAAACATGTGAGTGTCGACAGCTCTGACAGCGTGTAGTTGTCACTACAGTCACTACTGAGTTTTGTCATCGTGTCTCGGTGTATCGGTTAATTTGACATTGTCGTTGTGTCGTCAGTGTTTGCGTCAAAATTAGGGCGCTGTTTAGGCAGATACTACTCCGTTTCCCGCCATCAGCTTTCACGGTGCGACGTGCTGCAGTCGCCGCAAGGGGTGGTAACGAGTTTTTTTCTTTAATGTGACTTGAACACTTGCACAACAGTCGTAGAAAAACACCCAGGAGAAGAGGCGACGCTGCATGTGCTTTCCGTCACATAGCCCCATCTGCATCCATGCCGCCGATGTATTTCTACGAAGAGCAGTTGCTGAACAACAAAGTGGTGAGTTGGGTTTTCGTCTTCGATACTAACAACAATTTCTAAATCCACGTAGGTCTCGTGAACCGCGGGAACAGCGCACGAAGACGCTGCATTGCGAGCTTATCGGATGTCGTGTTTCTGTAGTGCGCCCTTTCGTACTGCGGCTTCCATAACAAAGCCGAAGTGCTTGCTTGTCGGAGACGCACCCGAAGTGGAAAACATTTCCTGTCGCGGCCGGATTATGAGATAGGAAATAGATTCCATTTGTACTTTATCCGGCTGGAAATGGGAAGCATTTCAATTGAAAGGCATGCTGTTAACCAACAGGGAAAAAAAATCTTTTCCTGGCCTAAGGAGGCCATGTGGGCAAGATTCCGAGTGGTGTTGTAGAAGTCACGGGGTGCTTTTTTGTCGCGACGATAGATTGAATTTTTTTACAAGTACTGTTCCAGGAGGGCACATGTGACCGGCAAACGGAGGTCATCACCCGAGATTGTAATAACGCTGTGACTAAAGATGCCTACGACGCACCTGCTTTGCTTCCGTTTCGCTAGCTCCGCGGCTCCTGCCTACCGATTTTTGCACATGTTTTTGCAGAAGGACGTTTATTTACTTCAAGGGGGACCATTCAAAAATGCCTTTGAAAAGTCACAGAGAGCAGCATATGAAATACATAGCACGAGCGAAGATACTGCTCTAGGAGAGCGGGCCCGGTTTCTACTACGGCCCCTACTGCTCCCCTGGGAAACTCAGTGATGCCATATTGAAGGTAGAGCGCCGCAAGGCTCGAGACAGTTATAATCCGGCATGACTGACTCAGCACGAGCGCTCTGATACGTGCTACGTGCAGGCGCTGATACGTGCCAGCCACAGACTGCGCCGCTTCGCACTGAGTGTTTTCGTGGGGTCGCACTGATTGTGCACCACCTTTGGCAAGCGAAATAGATTTGTGTTCGCCGACTGCCGTCTCTTCGTTTTGCTGCGGTTCGAGCACCCAAATACAGCGCATAGTACCATGGCTAACGAGAGCGATTGCAGTCACGCTTACGCGTTCGCCCGGTGGTCCTCCAACATGGCAAACAGGTATCCCAGAATTCCCGGCCGTGACGTAGGTGCAAGGCATCTATAGACCTTTTCACAGACCGACGTTTGAGCAGCGCCATTGGCCGACACGAGCGACGTCTAGCGTCGCCGCCATTTTGGACTGTGCGCCTTGCGAGAGCAGGCCGGCCGCACTTCGGTTGTGTGATCTTCGCCGCGCATTATTTCGATTGTTTTCTTCCGCTTCGCTTGTCTTGTGCTGCTTGACTTGTTACATGTTTCACGTGCTCGCGTGAGCGCTCAGTGTAGTGTGCCATGGCAACAGCAAGCCCAGCCAGTGGATGTGGTGTTTCTTCGTCGGTAGCGGCGGCAGCCGCGTCTGCTTCGTCGAGACCTAGCGTGCTAATCAGCGGTATATTTCATTGTTATTGCTGGGCACACGTGACCGTATCGTCGATTGAATCTGATCACCATTACGTTTCGCGATTGAGGGTTGCCTCGTTTAGCGAAAGCAGGCGCGTACGTAGCTGTCGGGCAATGCTTATAGAACCAGGCGCCGGCAGCCCGACGACGCGTGTCAGTGGTTGGTAGATATGCGGTGGTTACTCCATACGCTTCCGACGCAACTGAACAGCTCAATCGTGCAAAATTTATTGGATCTGGTGCGGTGCAGGGTGCTTATAACCAAATGTCAAAGCATAAAGCGTGGCGATCGAGCAACGCGGTACCTGGAATGAACCGACGCGCGACAGTGATCACAGATGCCAGCGCGACTGATACAGCCCAGGTGCTAGATTTTTATTTTTAGTATTTATTTATTTGTACATACAGTACACTCCCTTTAAACGAAACTCGACGGGGACAGTGAAATCTGTTTCATTTATTAGAAGTTTCGTTTAAGGGTCACAACCCCCAAAAAAGCTGTGCAAGGTGGCTTGCTTCAGCTTGGTGTGGGACTGCTTCACCAAGTACGCATTCATCTTGTTTAAATTGCACAGATGCTCCAAGCAGCCCTCCTTCTGGAAGTACCGCTGGAGAAGTTCTACTACCTGGCTTGCCTCTGAAGTCAGTGGGGCACTCTGGTGGTCGTCACTGTCCATCTCCTCCTCACTTTCATCACCTGTGCCTTCTTCGACTTCCTTTAGTATGTCAACTAAAGTATCCTCACGGCAGGTGACCACGTCATCATCAACAGCTTCGTACTCATCCATTGTCCCAGTGCCAGAGCCGCACCTCTGGGCCACCAAATCAAAAACAGTGTCTGCTTCAGCATTGTCGGCGTCAGACTCTTCTTGGCTTGCATCCGACCCTTCTTGGCTTGCATCCACTTGCTCAAGGAAGCCCGCGTGACCAAAGCATCGCCGAATGGTTGTAGATGCAACCTCGTCCCATGACTGGGCCAAGATGTGGATGGCAGAAAGGAGGTCTACGGTGTACCCTTTGTTGCTCTCCATATACAGCATCATCCTTCTAAGGATGTGGCGACGGTAAAACACTTTTAAATTTCGAATAACGCCTTGGTCCATTGGCTGGAGCACGGCTGTCACATTGGCAGGGAGGAACTCCAGCCGAATAGAGTTCAGGTCTCGCACTTCACCATGCGCTGGGCAATTGTCCACAATGAACACAACCTTTCTGCCTTTTTTGGTGAACTCTGCATCTCTCTCCCTCAACCAGGTTTCGAAAATTGCCTGGGTCATCCAAGCCTTGGTATTTGCCTCGTAAAATACCGGGAGTCCTTTCACACCTTTAAAAGCCCGAGGTCTCTTTGCTTTTCCGATGACAAGAAGCTTCAGTTTTTCGGACCCGTCCATATTGGCTCCCACCAGAACAGTAACGCGGTCCTTGCTGTGTTTTCCTCCTGTACACTTCTCACCTTTCAAGCTGAGAGTCTTGTTGGGAAGAAGTTTATAAAAAAGCGCCATTTCGTCCACGTTGAAGATGTCGCTGGGCTTATAAGTTGAGAGGACGTCTTGGAGCTTCTGCTGCTGCCAGTCGGCGCAAACATTCAGATCTACCGCGGCACTCTCACCTGCTATAGTGCGGAAGACGAGGCCATGGCGCTTTTTGAAACGGCTTAACCAGCCGTCACTGAACTTGAAGTCTTCAATCCCGATTTGGAGTGCGATGTCTCTCGCTTTCTCCTCCAAAATAGGCCCGGTCACTGGAAGGTTGGAGCTTCGCGCGCGCTTAAACCACAGGAAAAGTGCTTTCTCGAGGTCCTCGTGGTCAGCCAGACGCATCCTTTTCCTACCGGGAGTGAAAGCGCCGCTGTTGTAAGCCTTTTGAATCTTTTCGCGATCTTTCAAAATCCTCGAAAGGGTGCACTTCGGGATGCCATGCCTTTTCGCGATAGCCGTCTTGGACTCCTGGGCGCGATCGACGTCTTCGAGAACTTTCATTTTGGCGCTTAAATCAGTGCATTATGCGGGCGCTTTTTAGCGGTTCCTTCCATAGTGCACGCGGAGAGTCACGCACGTAGTAAGCGGCGCACCAGACCGTCTCGTGCGCACCAACGCTCGATAACACAAAGTGCAAAATGGCATCAGAATGCAGCTGCCGCGTACCGGATCGGATTGGATTGGATTCTGGACAGCGACGGTAACAAAGTCAGAATGATGGCCGATTTCGGTTTCGTTTATCCGTGTTGCCCACAAAATGGTGTTTCGTTTGTCGAGCGCAACTCAGTACTCATTTTATAGAAAACCAATTACTTTTTTTTAAATTGTTTCGTTTAAGAGACGTTTTCGTTTATGCGAGTTTCGTTTAGCGTGCGTACACTGTACTGTCAATCCCAATAGGGATTGTAACAGGACTTGTTATAAAGATATATTTGTTTACATATATTTTACGTTTGTTTACCTGGGATGGCTTTTCTTTCGAATGTCTGAATTTGGAACAAGCATCGCTCACGGTGTACCTTAACGTAGATCGTGCGCGAAGTTTGTATTGAAGATATCGCATACGGCAAGAATTGTCCGTGCGCGCTATCTCTGAAGCGAAATAAGCCAATAATATTGCAGCGTTAGGGCCATCTCTGCTCTTTCTGTTTGCCTTACACCGTCTCACTGTGCTATGTTCCTAATAAAGTAATGTCGAGTCTTAACAATTGTCGAATAAATACATATGCATATGACTGTAAACCACTACTGACCGTGAGTGAAAAGCGCGTAGTGGTCAGCGAAGCAGTCTCTGCACGCACGTAAGTATTTAACTTGATCGACTGTGCGAATTTTTTTTCGTTACTGTTATTCTTGCAACCATGATGCTATTGTCCGCGTACCCATACGAATACTGTTTTTTTTTTTTACGTTCATACTTGCGCGGGCTCATTTAGCGCATTTCTACGCCACGTACAGTTAGCGCATTACGGTTCCCGAACTCTAACACTGGCGCTAGGCCGCACTGCAGTGAGGTTGACACGTTCGTTTTTGCATTCTCTTGCTGCCCAAGCACATAGACAACACTCAAAGATGGGTGAGCTCGATGCAGCACCACACTGTTGAAGTTAATTACCTTTATGGGCAGGGCCACGTAGGGTGCGTGTGAACGCAGAGACAATGTTTTGGTGGGCACAGGGTCTGCATACATCTTCCATAGGACACGATTTTTCCAGATCGTTGCGAAGTGTATTTACCGACTAGTGATCTCGCAGAGTGCTTCAGTTTGTCTTATACCGGTGTCACACGGCCACTTTTGATAGCGATCGAGACCGATCTGGATCGGAATTGGCTCCCTTCCGCAGATTGAGCAAAGAAGCCAATCGCGACCAAGAAATTCGACGCATATCGGGCTCGATCTCGATCGAAAGTGCGCCGTGTGACCCCCGTATTAGGCACTGAAATGAAGTCGTGTTTGAAAGAATAACAAATGTAGCCTCTGCCACTACATACGAGAAAATATTGCATCGAAGAGCTGACAATTCTCGCAACCTGTTGGGAAATGTGCCGAAAAGAGTTTACCAAAATACGTTATTTTACTGATGTGTGCATTGGTTCACATTAGACTGAAATGCCAAGTCCTCAGGTGATGCAGGAAACCGGCGAAACGTGTACATATCACATCAGCAGTGGTCTCGTGGAGTGCTGTGTTGTGGACACACTTAGCCCCCAAAATGTTATTTTCCGCTGGTTGTTTGTGCACCCATAAACTGCACAGTGCTGGCCTGTAGCCTTTTGATGAGTATATATGTCATTATTTACGAGCGTGAGTCATTCGTGACAAAAATAAACGGAAACATCGAAGGAAAGCTACCACTCCGCAATGCAAGCGCAAGGCAAGCTCACAGTCCAGACCGAACAGGCAACACTGACACATACTCTCCACGCCAGACCGTCGGAAGCGCCCTCGTGAAAACGTCTATAGAGAGGTCCCTGCCGCATGTTGTCACCAGGCGCCGTGCGAGAGCGCTCGCCTACCTACCGCCTGGTCACGTGACGCCATCGGTGTAGCCAAATGGCGTAGCCCGGGAGCAGCCGGCCTACGCGCTGTCCGCCGGCGGAGAGCGCGAGCTCCCGCCGGCTCTCCACCAGCGTAGGTTTCCACGACGCCGCGCTGAAGCGTCCTCAATTTTACCTGCAGCTCTGGAGCAAAATTTTGTACTAAAACAAACTGACCGGCGACAATTCGCCCACTAAGGTGACTCGCATGAAGTAGTTATCCAGGCACATAAGCACAGCAGGTTTTTTTTTCTTTTTTTTTTCTGGGGGATTTTGTGCGTGCATGCGTGCGTATGTGTGAACGCACGACAGCCCCCGTATGAGCAATCGTGGAAAATTGGACATCGCTCGACGAACCGAAGGCACTTTGACCGTGCCTATCTCGGCCTACGCCCCTACGTCTTGATGCTGCCGTAGACGTTTCGTTTACCTAATTTGGTACACACCTAAATTGGCGTGGTATGACATACATATGTTTTCTGTCAAATATAAGCGTATCAATAGGTTTGCTAATGTTGAGTTGTGCTGGCGAGGTCACTCCCGAAATGGCCTTTATCCACCCCCCAAAATCCGAAGTTTAAAGCCTGAGCGGGAAGAATGCGGCATATGCATCTTCCCGCACAACGGTATAAGCTGGAATTTTTGACACGCAGGATTAGCCTATTAGCAAGCAAGATGAGCTCACTGTGCGTCTATTGACAATATAAATTGCGTAGGGAAAAATATGAGTGTTATATATATATGTTTCTGGTAGAAATAAACTTAACTGTTTGTGTGTAAGCGTGCACATGTTTTGTACTGCTCCGCTTACTAACACGCCAGAAAATATAATTACTCGATTATTGGCATGACTCAGCTCGAGGTGCAGAAGAAAGGAAGGCACAGATGTGAACACATATAAATGGCATATTTTAACTGAGGATGAGGTGAACGAAACACAAAAACAACAAAATAATTAGGTACACACGACGACCGCGAGAATCGAACTCCACAGTTCAAAAATTGTTCTTGGAATGGTTCAGTGCTAGCTTCGCATTGTTCACATGTGTCGCATACGCTGTTGATAACAACAGCACGTGCCATGTGGTGAGGATCAGGTGAGGACAAGACCTGATGAGGATTGCACGCACTTTTGTGCAGAATAAGTCGGTGCTATATGGCATGACGCCTCTAGTACTGCGGAGACTACGAACACCTACAATTTCAAGATTTTTCTTGAGAAGGGCTTTTTCTGAAAGAACTTCACGGTAGCGTTTGTGTCGGTTATCCCTCGTGCGTAGTTTGAAAAAAGCGGCTTGATGAGCTTTCGTGCAATAAGCTCCAGCAGAACTTTACGGTGGTCCGAATCGGTGTTGCCGCAGCACAACACGGGCAGGCTCATGAGCTCTTGTACCGACCTCTGCACGCATAGTTCAAGAGGTTTCTTCACTGACCGTCGTTGCGAGAGTACGCAGTCAGCAAATCTCCGCAGGCCTACAAGAACTTTGACAAGTTCCTGCGTCGGATAGTAAAGGCCGCTGCGATCTTTGTGATTTATGAGGCCATGATTTGGAGCACTGCTATTTGGTGCCTGAAGCAATGCGATGCACTCAGCACAGGCAATGCGCTCGCTGACAACGCGAACTACAAAACCTCCAATCATTGCCAGGCTGGCAACGTCGGGGTTCGATAGAATTGACCTGTCTGACAGTAAGTGCTCCCTTAGACGCATTGCTGATGTGTTCAAAATACGGTCTGCGGTGGGTGTGCTGGTACAGCGCGCCTGACGAATTGGGAGAAGCTGCATTGATGTGAATGTCGTCGTGAACTCTGTACATTACTGCCACTGGAAGCGGCTATGATTCCTGTTTTGAGCATTTCCTCGATACCGCATGTTGCGCTCCTGACGTCCAAGGCATCGTCACATCCTGCACTCCGCCTCAAGAATCCGAACATGGCTTCTATAGGGTCACTCGACATTTTGCGAGTCAGAACAAATTTAAATTTCTTATCAGTCAGCAGGTGTCGTATGCAGGCAACATTTGATTGTGTTGTGAAGAGTAGGGCGTGGGACGTTTCCTTGCTGAAGAAGTTTTCTGCTTTGCTTGCATCCCTCAGATCTTCTACATAAGCGATGAAAGCGTGTTCCAGCCAATCGAGCCTTGCATCGTCTACATCAGTGAATGGGCGGCAATCAATATTGTTGCAATGAACGTACTGCTGACAGTTGCTGACGTCCATTAAAGTAAACCATCACGAAAAAGTAAAAATCGCGAAAAACATCACGCAAACCAACGCAAAGCTGGTGCGCTAAGCCAACGGCTCCTGCTAAGCAGACGAAATTACCGCCATTCGTGTGAAGCTTTGTTTCCCGTAAAAAATGAGTTTCAAGAAAGTGGACTTTATTTCATTTACGAATTTGTTATCTCACAACAGCGATACATAAACAACTTAAGTGTCGTCGTCTGCATATAGCAGCGGAAACAACGCGCGGTTGGCAAGGTGTCGTCTGCTCACGACAAGCCAGCTGCTCGGCTCCCGGCCGCCGCGCGCCGGCATGTTTACAAGGATGGCCGTCAGAGGCGCTCGCCTACCTACTGGTGGGGGAGAGAAAAATCCGAGGGTAGGGCAGCGAGTTCGCGGCTCATTTCCCAGGCATAGTCTTTTTATAGGAGGCGTTGGTCTGTCCGACGCACACCCAGCACCGAAAAAAGCGCCCCGCGACTTCTACAACTGGCTTGTATGTCTTCATCACTTAGTCCACATATGGAATAAAGTATTGAAGGTCTAAACACAACTTCCAAAGTGTATTTCGCTATATTACACAAGTCTTGTGCAGAGCTGCATGGCAGCGAGGTGAGCCCTACTACCGTGCGACATTATATCTCACAAGAACTCCCTGGGCCTGGTGTCCACATACATGGACACCGCCGCAACACCTCGCCTTACACAATTTTCGTCGCTCACATTGCAACAAAACTTGCATAAAAACAAGATAAACCCTTCCTTTTTTAGAATAAAACCACATAATAAAAGAATATTCTTAAGCATTTAAGGCAAACTTATCAGAGAAAAGCAGGCACCCTACCTTGAGGTGCGACTTGAAGACACCATGGTTCTGTGCGCTAGTGCCCCTGTTTCATGACAGCTGTTGCCATCTGGCGGTATTTTTATGAAATACCTGAGTATTGCCAATATTTGAATTCAATTTGAAGGCAAGGCGTTCACTAACATAATCGCAGTTTACTAATGTTTTTTCCACATTACTGCAAACACACTGTTACCCTAGCCTGGCCGTCTTACGCCACTGTTACCCGAGCTTATACCCGACTAATGCGTGTAAAGCGTGCGGACACAGAGCAACACTGCGACACATGTTCTGGGAATGTGCCGGCAACAACGGTACCGAAATCGCCGCTGTTCGCGACGCGCCCAAAACGGCAGGCGTTACTAGATTAAAGAAAGCCTCGAGCTCGCTCATTCCTGCCATTGCCCCGGCTGCTAGGGCCACCGGGGACCTTCTCTGTCTGCGTCGCCGCCGCTGGGAGGCGGCCCTGAAAAGTTCGGAGCTGGAAGACCAGCTCTGGGCAGTTAGGCAAGCCGAAGATGCTGCCCGAGTCCAAGGACTTCGAGCCGACACCTGAGGCCACTAAAAGCAAAGTGCCAGCTCTTTAAATAAAGTTTATTTCTTCTTCCACATTCAAAGGGTTAGGTTTCCGTGATAGGTCAAAATGGCTCGGGCCCAGCTCATATGGGTGGGCGCGGTGCCCATTTGGGTGGAGCCCGAGCCATTTCGACCTGTAATGGAGGGCTAATGGTGCATTTGGAATAAAAACAGATTGGAATAGTTTTACGTTATCCTGGCCCTGGGCAGAATTTGAAGAAATAGTTCAATTGAGTTGCGGTGCACGATTCTATCGCTGTCATCATCCAGAGAGCGGCGCTGACACTTCAGCGGTTGAGGCAATGACTGTATGATCAGAGTTCTTCAGTATATTTCACCACTGCAACAATGTCGAGATCGTACTATTGTCAGATAGGAAGGAAACGTGACACCTGAAAGTGCTGTGTCCAGTGGCGCACCGACGAGGGGGGGGGGTCGGGTGTTGTAATCCCCCCCCAATGCGTCCAGCCCCACCAGTCCTACGTGTACCTTCAGTGCTCTGTTCACATTGTCATGCTCTGTTCCCATTGTCATTACAATTCAGGAGGTGACTTGAGGTCGAATTTGCCTGGTTAACCAAAACACTCTGTCACTGTCTTGTATTTATTCATTGACTCTTAAATTACTTTGATTAAAACGCTGCATAAATAAACATCGTCATCATCATTACTGTCATTATTATTATAATTATTAGGCAATTTATTTCCTGTTGGTTTCCTCAGGCTAAAGCAAGAAAATTGCATATTATGCAAAGTGCTTGCTCCTCCCCCCCCCCCCCCCCCCCCCCCACTGCAAAAATTCAACCCCCTCCTGGCAGAGATCCTGGGTGTGCTACTGGCTGTGTCCCAGAGCTTTCACATTCGTTAACCCGTCGTCATCCAGTATGTTGAGCCCAGTACTTCCCCTTAACTGGGGTCACCGTGTACATACCTGCCAACTCTTCCAAATTTTCCGTAAAATGTACGAATTTGGACTCGTCTTACAATTTTACGAATGTCGGCTCAATTGTTACGGAAAAGTGGTTATATTCGCGAAATTATTTAAAAAAATTCTTAATAAAGTCGTACCATTGCTGGTGGGCAGGGGCATCACATAGGGCCGCATAGAGATGGGGGTGTACGTCGTAACCTTTATTGTCTGCAGAGTAAGGACATTTTTCACTCTGTGACGTTGTCTTCGTCATCAGGTCGTTGGACGACCCAATGACGGCCGGACGTCACTCGTCGTTTCTTTCAACATAGAGACCCACCTGTACAGACGATGGTGATTTCGGGTGAATGCGGCAGGCACAGTTTCTGTATTGGAGGCTGTGGCTTGTCGTCTCGCCTGTCACCTTCGCTAGGCTTTTTTCCCGAGTATGACCTGTTTTGTGGGCCTCACTTTTTTTTTGTGCGATGTGCTGCTGCATCGGGCACAGTGTGACTCCGGTACTCCGGAGTTTCGTAGCCGTAGCGGCTGTGAAGTGTGATGGTGTGCTCGAAGCCTCGTCAGTACTAGACTCCATCAGTACTTCCAAGTGTGTTTGTGAAGTCGTGCTCCTCGGCAGAATTCTCGTGCTCCCCCCCTTCCCCCCCCCCCCCCCCGGTCGCGAGTTTACGAATTTGAGTCTTGAGGTTGGCAGGTATGCGAGTATGTTGGCTTTGTTTTAGGCCAACAGTCCTGCCTGGACAAGAAGGCTGTCGTTTGGCGACATAAACAGCGTAGTTGACACAGAGACAGTCATATTGGTCATCAGACCTATGAGCCCACGATTTCCTTGGATTGCTTGAACACAATGGGTTTCAAGGCAAACAGTCGTGGAGACCACAGAAACCGTCCCTGTGGTGTCACAACCGACGTTGGATGCACAGAACTCATGTTGAATTCCAATGGCAGAGTCGGAGCAGCCGACGGACTCCGCGAGCGAGCACTCGACTTTGGCATAGAGCAATGCCTCCAAATCCGCGAGTCGAACACAACCTGCGCCGCCGGAGCAAGGCGGAAGCGGAAGTTCTATCCTTCGGGCGCCAAGTTACCCAGGATACCTTGCGTGTTGTCATTCCCTTCCGCTGTTTGCTCCCAGCACCGCCGCACCGGTCACTTGTATTTTCAGCGCCGTTCACCCGCTGCTTAAAACTGCAAAATGGATATCTTTCCAATTAAGCGTGCAACAGCTTTTGTTTGCTATGATGAGCACACAGGATGCGGACAAACATGGTAGGTGTCTTCGCAACTTGAAGGACGTCCTCGATGAAGCTCGCAACTTCGGGCCTCTTTGCGGGAATGCGGAACATCCTGTCGAATTCCCGCTCATAAGCGGCAGTTTCAGCGTCGCTGGCACTATCCGAGAAATCACTCGTGTCGGAACTTGAGCTTTCCGACTCGGAGCTGTCGCTATCGAGTAGCAGAAGCAATGCCGCACGCTCTGCCAAACTAGCCGAGCCGTTCATGTCATCCGCCATTACCATCGCGAGTTGCGACCGGCTGCGCCCCCCAGCAGACAAACGTCGTAAAGGAAATGCGTCACACGGAGTTACGGTCCACTCCGCCAATTTTGGCGGAGCATCTTTTCCTGCTCCATGGAGTCACTTCCCGCTCTGAATACACTCCGACTCTCTCATTGGAACATTTTACTCCTGCCCTCACTCTTTCATTGGAACAAACTTGCTCTGAAACGAGCAGAAAAACTTGCTCTGACTCCGCCATTGGAATTCAACATCAGTTCTGGCTCTTGGTTCCAGGAAAACGAGCACAAATGCACAAATGAACTGGTACCCATGACCAAATCAGACCGTCTTAATTGCATGCATCATAGCTGGATGGAAAGCAGTCTTCTGGACTCTCTAGAAACCGCAGAAAGCCAACCCCACACGTGAAGAATATTCTTTTTGCATAAGTGGTGCTGCTCCCGGGTTAGGTGGGACCAGATTTCTTTCTCTACTTTTGCAAGTAATTCGTGTGATGCGGCTTTGCATCACAGCGTGTCAACCAGACATCAAAGCAATCTACAAGAAACACAGACTGGTTGATTGCCTGCATAGGCAACGGTTGCAAGAAATGGACTGTCTGAAAAAAAAAACAACACCTGGGAGACCAAATAAACTAGCTATCTTCTCTAGGAGAGCTGCTCTAAGTGAATGCTAAGAAAAGATATGGACTGCATCCTCCCAACTGGCCACAAAAAGGGCACACCGCTCAAATTGAGGTGGCAGTGAAATGCCTGCACCGGAGTGCGCCAGTTTTTTTTTAATTGCTTATAACTAAGCTAGTCATCTTATGTATTTCGTAAAAAAATACTTGCGACTTCAGTTGGCGCACTTTTCTTTAACTTGTGGCCAGCTCGTTTTGTGAGTATAATATGTATAGTATGCTTACCACCATGGCGTTCAGGGCGTAATACCCCTTCCGGCAGCATTGTCTGCTTCTTGGCTCGGGGCAGGTCCTGAGTCGGTTATCACGATGTAGGTGTTCATACACCTGATGACATCTGAGATGTTGCTGCTCTGCAAGAATCCTTGATTGATGTCTGCTATCTCCCGCGGAAATGATGCCCAACGCTGTTCAGTGCTTACCCGGACGATCGCTTCTGATACGGTGTGAACGCAATGGCTGATGTATGGTTGCGAAAGTAGCATGATAGCTTTGCTACTGACAGTTGTTTGGGAGCCACCGGTAGAAAAAAAGCCAAAGGGTGCAAATCACCTAATCTTGAACAGTGAGTCCTTCTCTCTCACACACCAGGACATCTAATAACTGCTCAGAGCCACATCACCATTCTTTTCGAAAGGCGAAGGTGCCTCTGGAAAGACTCGTCTGGCATGGCGAACGGGTCCCGTTCTTTAAAATAGCTCTCTCCTTTGCTTTAAAAAAATCACGAAAAACAGGCCCGAGTACCACTGCGTTTTCAAAACACAGGAATAGCAGAAATATCTGTTTATGCTTACGGCGGTTTTAATACTGCGTACTCACGAAAGCCTGTTCAGTTATTACAAGAAATGTGAAGAGCAAGTGCAACACCCCTAACATCAATCTTGACTTAGCAGAGAGGAACCGGAAGCTAGATGCGCCCATCGTTTTCGCTCGTTAGCCTCTAGCCAATCAGTGGGGGCCGCAATGGACAGTCCGCTAGGTGGACACTTACAGAATACCACCCCAAGAGTAGTTTGAGGTTCAGGGACTGCAGTCCTTTTGGGACTTTAAATATTGCACATGAAACAAACAGATTTCCTTGCAGCACTGCAACAACCAATGTGGTGGAAAAACAAAGCTTGCAAGTCGGACATAACCCCTTCTGGTACTGATTCTGTATATTGAAAAGTTTTAATTCCTCGGTGAGTTTTGTCACGTTTACAAAAATGTGGACTCTGCGAAAACTGCATAAGTGGTGCTGCTCCCTGGGTCAGCTGTGACCAGATATCTTTCTCTACTTTTGCGAGTACATCGTGTGATGTGGCTTTGCATCACAGCGCGGCAACCAGACATCATATGAGTAATCTACAAGAAACAAGGACTGGTTGATTTCCTGTATAGGCAACGGGTGCAAGAAACGGACTGTCTGAAAAGAAACACCTGGGAGACCAAATAAACTAGCTATCTTCTCTAGGAGAGCTGCTCTAAGTAAACGCTAAGAAAAGATATGGACTGCGTCCTCCCAACTGGCCACAAAAAGGGCACACCGCTCAAGTTGAGGTGGCCGTAAAATGTCTGCACGAAGTAGACACTATCGCGCTAGGCAGTCCATGAATGTAGTGTCAAGAAAGCTGGCTGTTATTAGGTTCCACTTTGGCCATTGGAGTAGGAGTAGCCATGGCATTTTGCGCCAGTATCCGGCTGTGGAGTACCTGTGACCAGCAGGTTGAATTGGACTTCGCTGCCTGTGAGGGTCAGGTGTCGACAAACCCCTCGAGTTAGACGGGCCCGTGCATTACCACGAGCGCGTCTGGAATATTTTGCCGAGGTGTAGCTTCATCAGGGAAGATGAAGCTCCGTCATCACTGGCTGGTAGGTGCAGAATGGAAGCTGCTACTGAAGGTGGGTGTCTCGTCATGCGAGTTCTTATGTGACTTCACATATGTGGAGGAAGGAACTACAGTCTGTTTGCACCCCAGAGCTGGTGGCGTGGGTTTGTCGCCGTAAATCCAAGATCCTGGAGTGGCATGGAGTTTCTGGAGTCTCGATGAGGCCTTTTCCGTGAGGTGGATGGGGAGGAGCCATTGCTGTCGCACTGCGCGCTAGCGTAACCTTCTTGCCACCTTCATCATCGCACGCTGCAGTGTCATAGGGGAGAGGGCACGTCGGACCACCCGCAGCAGCAGCAACCATGTCAACAGAAGGTTGGCTCTCCGCTGTCTCCACTGCAGCTGCAGGGCTCTTCACCTGTTAAGAAATCAACTTCTCTGGCGCAGATACCTGTAATTCTGAGCTCTTGGTTATGGACAAATAGGTGCGGACAGTGCACAGAAAACCCCTCGATCCTTCCCACATGTGCACGTTATGTCGCAGGATGCGTGGCGGCACGCACACCTTGGTATTTCACATGCAGCCATGTGGTGCCCCTCGAAGTTGCGCCTGCAACACATGCAGTGCTCCATCAAACTCTCACTGGGCCACCTCTTGAATTTCACAAAGAAGTTTAGGAACGGGTTGCACCATCTCTATGTGCAAATGCCATTTGCCGGAACCAATGTTCAGAAAGCCCGGCATGCATTTGCTGGAGACCCCCTGGATTTTGCCAAGACTACAAGCTTGTGGCTAAGAGCCGAGGCTGGAAAATCCAAGGAGTAGCCAAACACCTTAACAAACTTGGAACGAACGCTGTGATACTCAAAACAAGCTTCAACTTCGCTCACCTTCAAAACTGGATCTGCTGGGAGGCGATCAATCGCTACGCAAAGCTGCGATCAACCGCTACATCAAGAAATACACATAGCGTCGGCACAAGGCACACAGCCACACACACGTTGCATCTCGAAGGCAGTAAACTGCTAGGTGCAGTCGAAGCACAGTAAACAAGCAAACTGGGAGTACACATAGCCTCGGCAGAATGCACACAGCCGCACACATGTTGCGTGTCAAAGGCAGTAAACTGCTAGTTGCAGTTGAAGCACAGTAAACAAGCAAACTTAGAGTACACATAGCCTCGGCAGAAGGCACACAGCCACACACACGTTGCGTCTCGAAGGCAGTAAACTGCTAGCTGCAGTCGAAGCACAGTAAACAAGCAAACTGGGAGTACACATAGCCTCGGTAGAAGGCACACAGCCACACACACGTTGTGTCCCGAAGGCAGTAAACTGCTAGCTGCAGTCGAAGCACAGTAAACAAGCAAACTGGGAGTACACATAGCCTCGGTAGAAGGCACACAGCCACACACACGTTGTGTCCCGAAGGCAGTAAACTGCTAGCTGCAGTCGAAGCACAGTAAACAAGCAAACTGGGAGTACACATAGCCTCGGCAGAAGGCACACAGCCGCACACATGTTGCGTCTCAAAGGCAGTAAACTGCTAGCTGCAGCCGAAGCATGGTAAGCAAGCAAACTGGGAGTAAACATGGTCGCACCACATCAAACACTGTGACGCAGGTGTTGCGCCATGCCGGCACTAAGCTTGTGCAGACACTACCTGTTTTAGTTGCCCAGTGCGTAGCATTGTGTGCAATGGTGAGCTCGCTGAATCTGCAGCAAATCTTGATAACGATTATTACTAAAAAGTGCAATTTGCCTGCTGCATGTGACCTTTCCCCTTGCATACAGCGTTCTGCCGCTGCGGATTGGTAGGGCAACATCACTTGGCAAGACATCTTCCGGGTCATCGTCGTTAAGAATCGGCTCGCTGGTGTCGAGACAGAAGTTGTGAAACTCTGCACAGGCCACGACAATCTCATCTGCTACAGCAGGGCTGTACTGCAGCGCATGTTAACACTGCAAGCAGTAGAAGCGGCTCTTCATAAGGCCGATGCAGTGCTCCACCATGACGCATGAGTCTCAATGAAACGTCCCTCAGGAGCCGATAGGCCCAGATATCCCAAGACCGGGTGATGAGCCAGGGCTCTAGGGGGTATGCACTGTCGCCTACAGAATGAATGTAGTGCAGGAATTGCGCTGAAATAATTGTTGGCCATTGGCTGTGGTTCATAAGTACATTTATGGGCATTTTGGTTCTTGCCAAAGAGAAACTTTCCTATGTAGACTATGTGACCATTGGCAAAGCTGCTCCGAAGGGATGAGCCGTGCCACACATAAATGTCGTGATACGAGCCGTGTAACGAGGGTCAGTGGCCAGAACCTGCATGTTGGAGGTGCTGGTCACAACAGATCGCTGATTCATTTGGCAGTATTCGCCCTATTCTACCATGCCCCCAACTCAAGAGCAATGCGTTCCTCACCAAAGCAGCCTACACTTCTCCTGGCGCTGGTGGAAGTATTCGTGCGTGTTGAACATGGTGGCTGCAGGATGTTGTTGATACGCATGCACATGAAACAATGTTCGAATTGTCTGTCGAACCCCAATTTTAGGATCGAAATAAGGAAGTTTGGACCCAGATGCATGAGCACCGGCGAGGGCCTTCGGTCGGGATCAAATTAACAGTAAAATCTAATAAATGAAAAATCAAATTAAAATAAAATAATAATTATTTATAATAAACACGTGGTATAGGCAGCAAGAGCATTGCGTTTCTCACCAAAGCAGCCTACACTTCTCCTGGCGCTGGTGGAAGTATTCGTGCGTGTTGAACATGGTGGCTGCAGGATGTTGATACGCATGCACATGAAACAATGTTCGAATTGTCTGTCGAACCGCAATTTTAGGATCAAAATAAGGAAGTTTGGACCCAGATTCATGAGCACCGGCGAGGGCCTTCGGTCGGGATCAAATTAACAGTAAAATCTAATAAATGAAAAATCAAATTAAAATAAAATAATAATTATTTATAATAAACACGTGGTATAGGGCAGCAAGAGCATTGCGTTTCTCACCAAAGCAGCCTACACATCTCCTGGCGCTGGTGGAAGTATTCGTGCGTGTTGAACATGGTGGCTGCAGGATGTTGTTGATACGCATGCACATGAAACAATGTTTGAATTGTCTGTCGAACCCCAATTTTAGGATCGAAATAAGGAAGTTTGGACACAGATGCATGAGCACCGGCGAGGGCCTTCGGTCGGGATCAAATTAACAGTAAAATCTAATGAATGAGAAATCAAATTAAAATAAAATAATAATTATTTATAATAAACACGTATAGGCAGCAAGAGCATTGCGTTTCTCACCAAAGCAGCCTACACATCTCCTGGCGCTGGTGGAAGTATTCGTGCGTGTTGAACATGGTGGCTGCAGGATGTTGTTGATACGCATGCACATGAAATAATGTTTGAATTGTCTGTCGAACCCCAATTTTAGGATCGAAATAAGGAAGTTTGGACACAGATGCATGAGCACCGGCGAGGGCCTTCGGTCGGGATCAAATTAACAGTAAAATCTAATGAATGAGAAATCAAATTAAAATAAAATAATAATTATTTATAATAAACACGTGGTATAGGCAGCAAGAGCATTGCGTTTCTCACCAAAGCAGCCTACACATCTCCTGGCGCTGGTGGAAGTAGTGCGTGTTGAACATGGTGGCTGCAGGATGTTGTTGATACGCATGCACATGAAACAATGTTCGAATTGTCTGTCGAACCCCAATTTTAGGATCGAAATAAGGAAGTCTGGACACAGATGCATGAGCACCGGCGAGGGCCTTCGGTCGGGATCAAATTAACAGTAAAATCTAGTAAATGAAAAATCAAATTAAAATAAAATAATAATTATTTATAATAAACACGTGGTATAGGCAGCAAGAGCATTGCGTTTCTCACCAAAGCAGCCTACACATCTGGCGCTGGTGGAAGTATTCGTGCGTGTTGAACATGGTGGCTGCAGGATGTTGTTGATACGCATGCACATGAAACAATGTTCGAATTGTCTGTCGAACCCCAATTTTAGGATCGAAATAAGGAAGTTTGGACACAGATGCATGAGCACCGGCGAGGGCCTTCGGTCGGGATCAAATTAAAATAAAATAATAATTATTTATAATAAACACCTGGTATAGGCAGCAAGAGCATTGCGTTTCTCACCAAAGCAGCCTACACATCTCCTGGCGCTGGTAGAAGTATTCGTGCGTGTTGAACATGGTGGCTGCAGGATGTTGTTGATATGCATGCACATGAAACAATTTGCTGACGACACACAGTGCAATTATACCCAAGCATTTGTATGCTTGCATAGCATATGCTATGAAGTATCACTTGTCATATCTCGAAGGGCTGTATATCCAGAACGCACATGACGTCCTGTTCAGCAACAGTGGAGATGACATAAAGCAAATGAATGAAGATCTTGACTGGCCATATATAGCAGTGGGTTTGAAGATTAATATGCAAACGACTCGGGTAATGAACAGCCTTGGCTAGAGAACAAGAATTTGTGTTTCGTGGTCAGCCCCTTTAGGCCGTGCAGGAGTACAATTATTCGGACAATGCAAGTCACAGGAGGACCTGATTCATGAGAACGAAAATTAGAGAACTGAAAATGGGAACTGGAGAGCATACGGCAGGCATTACACCGAGTTATGACCCACAGCCAACAGATACCCTAGAAAAGAAAACCGAAAAACATGCCTGTTCCAGCACTGTGCAAGGAATGCGAAGCATTTTGATACTTTCTCGTGAGCAGCCATTTGTGGAAGGAAAGGCAGGTGTGCAAACACAGACACAACTCCTGCCTTTCTTGCCATGAATGCCTACCAGCTTGCTGAACACTTTCAGTCTCCATAAGAAGCCTTTAAGTTCATCTACTGTTTTCCTAATCAGCATGTTCTGCTGAACTGTGCAAATCTGCCAATAAGAGGCCTTCATATTGCGCAGTGTGTATCATGATGCCTTGGGAAAGGAGACATTACAGAGGCATACACAGAAAAATGGAGTTGATGTTGGAGTGGCACACCTGTGAGTTGTAGTACATAAGTAAATGAAGTCACTGGAAAAGCCAGAATAATACTGAGGGATCGAAGCACATTTTTAGAGTTCATACACTTCCCTTATTACACGAGAAAAAAATTTGCAGCTGTGTATGACACAGCTTTTGCACACCAGTGTGTGCAATAATGGTGCACACTGGGTCTTAATGCATGCAAAACCAACAACACTCGTATCCAGCAGAACGTTTATTGCCCCTGAAAAGCGCTCCTATTTTATGTGGAATTGCTTGTAGCAGTTTCGTGTGGTGGTTATGTAAAGGAAGATGTTGCATGTAGTACACTGGAACTTTATTCACTGGGAACATCCTGGGTTTTGGCACCTCGAGGAAGAGTCGTGGTTCACAAGATCTGGCATGTGGCTTGCGGTCGCTTTCTTTTCGGCTCGGGAGGAAGGGGCACGACCTTAGCTTTCAGCAGCTTCTGGGGTGGCTCGTCGTCAAATTCTGCACCACACCTGTCTTTTGACAACAGGTAGTGGGCGAGAGACATCTTCACTTCCAGCAACCCAAGGGTCTCCTTTTTTGGCCGGCCAAGAAGGGCCAAATCTTTGTATTGCAGCCAGGAGTTGACTGCTGCAAGATCAGGGATGAACATCTTTGTTCTGGCTGCCCACTTTTTGGTACTCTGTGTTGGGGGGTACAGGTTTAAGGGGGGAGGCTACCCTCGGATGCCAACATTTTTGTTTATTGAAATATCTTAATGAAATTTTCAGGATAGACCCATAGCAAAATCATTAGTAGAACTACAAAATTTCATGCAGTTATGTTCACTGGTTCTCAAGTTATAGCATTATGTCAGAATGGTGCATACGGTTTTCTCATTCCAGGCCTGGAGAATTTTCAAAAGGTGCTGCAACTGTGAAATTCACTATGATGATTCCCAGATGGATACCTCAGGTCAAGACGGCCCTTTTTTTTAAAGTTTCCTTGCTGCAAAATTTTAGCAGACCACCGAATTTAGTGTTGGTGATTAAGATTTTATCAATCAAATTGTGAATAAATATCGCAAATCAGACACAATATAGAAAAAAAAATGGGCTTGTCTTGCCCTCAGAAATTTATTCAGATGCACAATAAAAAAAAAAAAACTTCTAGAAGTCTGATGAGCGGTTACAGAGATATGGCTGGAACAAGCAGCCTCACCAGAAAAAGAAACTTAGTTTTGAGAAAATGAGCTTTGAAAGTTTTGAGCACATATATTGGTCTAAAATGACCCTGCGGTGTAACTAGAGATGTCCTTGCGCACTTTCTTTTGCCACCTTTCCACCTTCTCTTGCGATCGCTTCTTGGCCTTTTTCAAGCACAGAGAATCTTTCTCGGCTGCCCGTTGAATGGCCAGGCGGCCAGGTCTTAGTCCCACTGATAAACATAGCTCTTGGGTGGCCCTGTGGCAGCCAGCATTATATCTTAAAACTGCCTCCTTCAGTGCTGTCTCCACAGCAATCAGCGACGCATGCTGTTCTTTGGGCATCGGAACCACAGCACGGAGTGAAATGATTCCGACGCATTCTGCGTCTTTGCTCCCAGGCAGCATTGCAGAAGAGAAGCCTGTGAGAGGCGCTCATAAACAGGTAGCAGAGCTTCTGCAGCATAGCCTGGAAGATTGTACCGATGCTTCGCAGGTGGCGCACCATCACTCTTGCTGACGTTATGACAACACCACGAGTCTGCACCCTCAGGGCACAAGTCGTGGTGAGGATCCTTGTCCATTGATGTCACGGGGTGGTATGATGCCATGACTACACGCTGCATTGTAGCCAGATTGTTGGAATTGTTCCGTAGGGCCCAGCCATAATAGTCGGTCAACTTGTTGATGAGGGCCTTAGTGAGCCTGCCCTTCCCTCCTAAAGCCTTGTCACTTTTCTGCACAAGGTTGCGCAGTGCTGTCCCCATCTTCTTCTGGACGTGGTTCAGGCATTCCTCTTTCGAAATGGGGACCAGTCCATAAACATTTTCTTGCACAAGGGCAGAGAAGGTGGCACTATCTCCGTCAGACACGAGCGGTGTTTAACGGAGGTTGTGCTTTGGCACCGAACGCGAGAAAAGGATGAGAGCTGCCTCAACCTCTATCCTCCCAGACTTAAGAGTCGGTGTTTTTCTGGCACACATGATGCTCTTGCCAGCTTGCGTAGCCTGGGTCTCCAGGCTTTGGTCCGACTTGGCAACCAAGGCACTGGTTTGATAAAACAATGGCGTCCAAGATGAGGCCCGTATGGTATTCTATTATTGCACCAACTCCAATATGGGACGTGTGGCCACGCTTGTGCCATGTTTCATCAAAGTTTACTGTGATATCCCTGTTGAAATATGGATCCATTTCCTTGTAGGTGGTTTTCACAGCAGAAGCAGATTATGCATAGAACTTGTCTATGCGCTGTGCCTGCGGTTGGTTCCCTGAATTTCTTCAAGTGCTTCTGAAAAGTCTTATGATTCAGGCCATGATGGGACATGTTCATCGCTGCCCAAAAGTCGTTGAGGGCTGTTTGTCCCTACCCTATCTGTTTTGTTGCCACAATGGCTCTTATATTCACATCAAAGGCCATTGAGTCATCCAGACGAACAGAACTCTACGAGCTTGCAACTACTCCACAATGTAAACATAGCAGCTCAAACTTTGTTGCAAGTCCAAATTGGGTGCCTCCTTGAACCTTCATCCGAGTTGCGAAGCACCGCTTTCACGGGGTCCCGGATAGCAGGTTGCCTAGGGCATCCATTTGCACAAGGAGAAATTTTTCGCCTTCACTTGTAGCAGTGGCAGCTTCAGGATCGCGCTCCATTGCTTGAAATTTCCACTCCGTCGCCAGCGTAGCGCCAAGTCCTCGTTGCACAGCAGCGCGCTTTTTATCCGCCGCCTCTTTCTCCTCGCACGTCAGGAAACATGTTTTCAAGTGCACAGTGGACGACGCAATTGCACTGTCCGAGGCCGATGAAAGAGAGGATGTGGAAGCCGCTGTCGATGAGCACGAGACACCAGGCGCACTCGTCACGACAAATTCTTACGCCAGTGGAGCAGGAGTCCCGTTGCTAGGAGCGTCGATACAACCACGCTCTTGCGTAGATGAAGAAGCTGTCCCACAGGAACCATCGGTGCGATCATTGTCGGCGAGCTTCGCCATGCGGACGAGCTTCATAGAACGCTTCTTTGCCCCGAACGCGTGTAGCGTCTTGAGTTTCATGGGGCGGCGCATCGTGACCGACCGCACAACAATCGGCAGGCCAAACGCAACAACGGTCTCGTAAAGACGGTTGAAAATCGTCTCGTAAAGACGGTAGAAACGTGGAGAATATGCGAACGGCTGCAAAAGTAGACGATGGCAAGCGGAACACACAAAGGGCGCCGGCGATGGAGGAGCCGAAGCAGGGCCGCTATTTTGTAGCGATGCCTTTAAAGTAATAATTCCTTTTCGCGCTTTGTCAGTGGTCAGAGCGACGGTCCGCTCACGATATCAACGTTGATAACGCGAGTGGACCGTCGCTCTGACCACTGACAAAGCGCGAAAAGGCATTATTACTTTAAAGGCATCGCTACAAAATACCGGCCCAGATGACAGCCGGACGCATTATGCAGGAGAACACTGTCATCGCGGGCAGCAGCCAGTGGGAGTCGCGGGCTCCCCCACGTCCTTGATTGGGCGCGCTTCGCCCAACTCAGCTTCGCGTCTCAGCTGTGGGTAACTTGAAAGCTCTCGCGAGCCCTCCAATCATGAGCGATTTACCCTCTCCCGCGCTGCCGCCGCGGGTGGCGGAAAAAAAAAAGCGCAGGAATGCACAAACAAAACAACACCAAAATGGCGGCGCTCGGGGGAGCGGTGGAGAAATGGCGCTCACGCCAAGTAGGGGTATTTTGAGCGCTTGCTCGCCGCTCGAGGGCTGCCGCGGTTCGTTATAAACTTTATTTGAAATAGTTTCGCGATGAAGTAGACGCTGATATTTACAGAAATGGTAGTTTATAAGACATACTGCCCGAATATGTGGTTTTCCAAAAATCGACTTTCTCGCGATTTTTCGATTTTCAAAGGCCGCATCCCCCCTTAACATGCGGTCAGACATGTCCAGCCCGCCCATGTTGCAGTTGTACTCCTCCATGATCGCAGGCCAATGAATGTCCGGGTACACTTTCTCTTTTTTTCGACCATCTCCAACACTATCCAAATGGTTCCGCTCGGACATGGTTTGAAGCAAATGTGATAGGCTTATTTTCAATCCATATAACTAAGCACGTGCTTGATGACATTCATGGTTTGGGAACTCGTTCCCCTACCTTGCTTGGCTAGTGACATGACAACTTCAAGCTGTGCTGTTTTTGGCAGATGGTTTTTTCATAATTGGTGCCAGTTCCACGTACATCCATTTTTCCCAGTTCAAGAAAAGGCATTGTTATGAAATACCTGTCAAAAAAGAGCGATGTCCCGGGAGGTAGAGTTTTTGCAAGAAGCTGCTCAACATTTGGCCTTAATCCAAGGTCTTGGCTATTCTCAACCTTCAGGAATGTCAAATATCAGTCAAGGAGGAGTCCGCTTGGGCTGGTGTGTACAAAATTCTTCAATCCAGTAGGATACGGCTTTCCAGGCACATACTGCTTCAGCATAGTGACACCTGTAATTGAGATTATTTGCTCGTCAATACAGATGAAAGCAGGGCTGGAGAGCTTACGGCATGCTGCTTGGACCTCGTTTAAGATCGGTCTGACCTTCCGCAGACGATCACTCTTTTGGTCTTCAGAAAATTCGGGATCATCAACCACTTTAATTAAAGGTGCTACGTAACGTGAAAAACAGGTATCGGTTGAAGGCGTCAGCGATGGCAGGCACCCTTGTACCCAGTGCCTAGTAGAGACGCAGCTGCGGATACCCAAGGCAGCTCATTATCAGCGTCGCTCCCACAAAATTCTGCATCTTGGAAGACGAAAAATTTAGTTAGTCTTCTGGTGGAATGCGACAGCTGTCTTTTCCTGCATTGTATAAAATGCAGCCTCTCACTAGTATTGTTCAAAATAATCACTTGGCAGCCAACGCTGCCTCAGGTCAGGAAACGTGTCCGGTGGACATCAGATTGCTGACTGAAATGGGACCCATATTCGCCACATGGCTTGTTGAATACGCGCGCTGCTCAGGTTTGTCTCTTCTTCCATGCTGGAGGAATCTGCAAAGAGAGCCCCACATTAGGTATAAGAAACGATTCACATACCATGGGAAAAAGAAGAGTAGAACAGTACCTACCTTCGGAATGCTGCGAAAGGTGTGCGAGATCAGCAGCGACGAAGAAGGGGTCGTCGGCCTCATTGTCAGACAATTCTAGGTCTGAGGAGTCATTGCTGGCTATTGCTTGAAGAATCCAATCCTCTTCTTTTTACTTCTAGGAGAAGTAAACTGCAAAACATTATGCTAAAGAGCAACAAATATGCACGAGAGTAGTAAACATACCCAGGCAAAAATTCTCAGAGAGCCTGCATCATTGAGACCGAGTGTGCATTGTAATGTACAGTCACGATCAAAAGTTTGGGGACCAAAGGTGCCGTGATTTTTAATTTTTGGTTCGCAGCCTGGGCATTCTGGCTGAAAGCAAGTGCGCAAGCGTACGCGCGTGTTTGGCCAATACAGTGTATTCAACCAATTCCAGGCCGCGTAGCTGCGCTTGATTATATTTAAATTTATTTCTGGGGTCGTGGTCCCCAAACTTTTGATTGCGACTGTACACTTCAAGAAAACAGCTTGTGATAACCAAAACACAGGCCCTTAAAGGTACATACCGTGTGGAAATTGGAAGATGGAAGGCCGTGGTGTGCTGCAGAGTCTGCAGGGGTGTTGTGCCAGGCCGGTCAGGCCCGGGGTGGGGTGGGAGGCCGTGAGGCCTTCCCGCTTGTAGAAATGTCCTTAGAGGCGTGCGGAGAGCCCTGACGAGTCAAGGAACTCCACGACGCCTCGAAGTGCAGAAAGGTGGTGTCGGCCGGGGAAGAGGAGATCTTCCTCCTTGCCAGAGGGGAGGCCCAGGCGGCGGAACTCCTGCAGGAGTGGGCCCCGCTGCTGGAGGTACGCCGGGCAGGCCAGCAGGAGATGTTCGATCGTCTCCGGCTCCCCGCAGGAGCTGCAGGCCGGGGACGTTGCTCGTCCCAGTCGGTAGCTGCGTGCTGCCGTCCAGCTGCAGCCGATGCGGAGCCGGAGAAGGAGCGAGGTCTCCCTGCGAGCCAGGCCTCGCTGGGGGAGTGGTCGTGGGGGGCATGTGTGCCACCTCCTTGAATGCGCTCAGCAGACTTTGTATCATAAATACGTGCACTGATGTGGCCGCTTCGTTGGAATTGACTGCTGCACCACATATGTTCCCACCCTTGTAATCAAAACAAGGCTTGATATGAATTTCGTCAAGCATCAGCGTCACAGTGTGTTCATGTGGCTGCAGATGTTTGAATCTCTCGGAAACATACTGAAGGAAAGTGGCATCACAAGAATCAATTTCTGGGCGCACTTGAACAGATGTGCATACATTTCTAATAGTACTTGGATGGGGCATGGTTAATGTACTTGTTCTTCTCAGAAACTTGTAGGCATGAGGTGATATTGTGTGCAAGATGCATGCTAACACCATTACCTGTGCGCTGTACTGAATACGTCCTGCAGAAAGCAGTAGTAGCTGTTCCTTCATAAAGTTTACCACCCCTTTCTTGTCTTCATTAATGCTACTTTCCAATTTGTCTAGAAGGGAATGTATTGCAAGAGACAGGTGGCGAGAACTGCAGCGCCCCTCAGACAGCGTGCACAGGTTGTTCAAAATTTCCAACAAGGAACTTACTTTTTGAACTGAGTCCGGTACAACAGTGCTACCAAGGTTCTTAATTTGAGATCCTTGATAGCAGGCAAAGACTTTAAGGTTTTTAAACACGGTCAATGACGCATTCAACCAAGGTTCACGATAGTCGGTAATGTTCAAAAACATCGAGCACTCTTCTTTATGAATCACAGTCCACTTCGCCGACACTGATACCACTTGCAGGCGAGCCTTTAGTTCTTCGAGGGACGAAAAACGGTCTCTCTCCTGCTCCACTTCATATGACGCCAGTGATTCTTCGACAGCACGAGCGAGTTGGGAAGCTTCTTGTCGGCTCCTCTTGGCATCAGGTGTTTCTCTCGTGCTGTTGTGTGGTACTGAAAGGTAGGATGGACAGCCGGGAAATACTGTTGGCACAGATCCAGGACGCAACCGCGGTACTGGCAATCCGACTTCAATAACTTTTCCTGTCCTTGGATCCGTGTACGATGTCGTCCTCTCGATGCATGAAGCGTCAAAATGATCCGCGCACACCTGCACAAACGAACAAACGTTTCGTGAACGTCCGAGAAGCCACTTGTTAAAATAACTTGTAGATGTAGTGCAAGTACATGTAGAAGCAATATGAAAGGAAACACGGGAGCGTGCGTCCACCGCGCTTCACGAAGCGCTGCCACCGACAACTGGCAAGAATGCACGGCACCAGGCGGATGTGCGGAAAGAGCAGCCGGCCGCGATGGCTTGCTGCGAACGTGCTTTTATCGCAGATTCTCATCGGCTCTTGGCGGCAGCGCTTCGCGAGGCGCGGCGGCCACACACTCCGGTGTTTTTTTTTTTTTCTTTTTTTCATATAGCTTCTACCTGTACAAGCAACGAGGAGCTGACAACAGGAGAATCACAAATGCTTACCTTAGTGCACGAAGTGGGAACAAAATCCTTCCTAGGAATGGCGCGTAACCACTTCTTGAGAGTGTCGCAGTCTTTAGGGAAAGAAAACACTTGTATCTTCTTTCCTGTCTTGTAGTTGCCGGTGCACCCCGGTACACAACACTTATTTGGCATTGTGGTATCACTTGAACATCACACACGAAAACAAAATTGCCGCAAAACAACAACGGGAAACGACAAATGTGACAGCGCCGTGCCACCAAACCGGCCCGCGCTGCGCGGAAAACGTGAAAGACGGTGGCAGATTCATGACGCTGCCGATGCGGCTTCAGCAAGTGTCGGCCGGCCGGAACTGACGTCATATTGCAGGGCGCAGGCTTGAAAAGCTTTCTAGGAGGCACGATGGAAGAATACTTAGGTGAGCGAACGACGCCGCCAGCCCTGCCACAGCAACGCTCTGCATTCAAAACGCGCCGCCGGTGGCGCGCCGAACTGTGGCCCTCAGCGCTGCGGCTGCTCCGGTGTCGCGCCGTGGTCGCGCCTGAGCGCGGAGGGCGGGCGAACGAGTTTCCGCGCTGGCTCTTGTGCTGATATTTTCCAATATCTTTTGCTGCGTTGCTGTCACACCGCGTCTAGTTGCGTGGCTAGAGGTAGCCAGAGCACGGCAGACTCCTCATAACCTGACACATTTCAGGCGACTGGATTACTGATCGCTTGCGACCTTCAAAATTCTGAGCGCGATAGTTCGTAGCTACAGTAAGCGCTTCCGTTTAATTTACGTTAAACGTGGTGTGGCGACGAATCCCCGAAAATGCTTTGTAATTTTCGTGTCCGTCCTAATGAAAACAATCGAAAGCATCACCGAGGCTCCGCCCATTTTAACAAGGTGTTTTCACCGCCCTTACCTTCACTATGTTCACCTAATGAACTTCCTTGCGAGTATGGCGGCAAGCAGTTTAGTGACCACATGTCGAATGATAAAGAAAATGATGCGCCAGCTGTTTTGCATAACCACCAAGAAGATATGCACAGTCTTGGGCAAAACATCTTCACTAGAACTTGTTTTCCGCGTCTGAAGATAAGTACAAGGCTGCAATTATTTATTTGACCGTGCATTGTCCATCAAAACGCTCAAAACATTCAATAGAAAGCGATTCATTTGACTCAATGAATTACAAAGCAGTCGTTCACACAAGTTTCCAGAGAAATACAATGTAAATACAAGAAAAATACAATGCTAAAATTGTTCACAATTACTTCCAGAGGTACGAAATCAAACAAGCTTTGACAGTTATCGCAAATCCTGGCTTTTCTTCTCGTTCTTGGCCCTTAACTGCTTGCAGTATTGGCGCATGCGCAAACAAACGTAGTAATGAAGCAACTTGGCCAATATATCTTCCTTGTGGAAATTGCAGGGGAAAGTAAACTCAAAATGTGCCAGTACAGCATCTGTCGTCTTATCATACACATCCCTCTGGTCTGCATATTTTGCAAACTCTTCCTCAATGTTTCTAAAAAGCTGGAAAAGGTGTGCATTGGGATGCGTCAGTCTTCCTCTGGTCTTGCAGTTCACAAGTTCCGCTTCAGCTGCTTTTGAGAAGCCTCGGTGTCCTTTGAGTGCTTCCTTACAAACGACACACGATGTCTTATTGGCCAGCTTCCTCGTCACAAATCCGGTGACATAATAGATAATGCAGTCGACCACAGCTGCATCAGAATAATCGTGATCGAACACATCTTCACACTCCCAGTTTCCTTGGCTGATCAGGCCATCCAGCTTATTTCTCAGCTCTTCCAACTTTTTTGGCCGTTCTGCAGCTGAACTCAGCTGCAGCTGAACAGTGTGACTTTGGCCTCTAATGTCGGCCAAAGTCACAAAAGCAGACTGGCTGCTTTCAGCGGCTGTACAGTTACCAAACTGTGGGGGCCTCAGCAAAGAATACAGAGACAGCATCCGATAGAGCTGCAAGAACGTTGGAAATGTAGGATGCTCGTTCTGGCCTCGTGCCTGCCTTATTATACCAAAAAAGCATTCTAAGGGGTCTTGGTTCATTTTAGAGGTGAGGACATACTTGAAATTGCATTCCGTCAACAGGTAACGGGACAGCTCTAGAACGGATTTCAATGTAACTCGCAGTCCCTCTGCAGTTGACGGGGTCAGAAAAAAGTCCTTCGGAATGTCCCCATTAACAACTTCTTGTTCCCACTCGTCGAGCCACTTGGAGGCACTCTCAATGACTAAGAAGTCCTTGCATCCAAGAGTGAGACCTTCTCGTGGGAAGCGGCGGTTGAGGGCATCAAATAGGTTATTAAGAAAAAGGGTAAACTCGACCGTTGCCTCTGCATTACAAAGCCGAGTTTCACCTCTGCGTGCATAAAACTGTATTCCTTTTGCGACAGAATTGCTGAAAAGTTGGGTGGCAAGCTTCACTCTCATTTTCAACATATTTGACGGGTTAACATAGTTGTACGTCAACTTTGGGCATACTCTGAGGTCGGCAGCATGTTTCGTGTCTGCCACATACAAGGCGTCGTAGCACGACCACTTTATAAATCGGCCTTGTCTTTTCAAAGTTTTTTTCTCGTAAAGGCGATTCCGAATGCACTTAAACAGATGAGGAACATCTGACAGGACATACACTTTTCTAGACACGTCAAGTGGATGCTCAAATGCATTAACAACATTCCCCAATGCACCACTGATCCCGAGCTGTTTCCACATAGCCCGGTTGGTTGAAGCACCGTCGCACACTATTCCATCAACAAAAATGCCAGCATGCTCTAAGTGCACAATGCACTGGAGGAGTAGCTGTGCAAGAAGAGTGCTTTTTGTTGGTCCTTTCGAAGCAAAAACAGCTACTGGCTGCAAGTAGCTCTCACCAAAAGGAGAAAAAGCAAATACGAGACCATGATCAGCAAGCTCATTGCTTTGAACACCCTGCTCTCCGTTATCAACAAGGCCAGCATAGGTCATCGTTTGAGAGCAGTCATCTCTTTTCTGACATGTATCTCGTCAAAAATGAGCATTCCCCTCTTTTGGAAAGACGTTTTCTTGGAGACTTTCACCTTAAAAGCTTTAAAAAAATCCTCATCAAATCCACATTTGAGGCCAACCATACTAATGTACTTCCTAATTGTGGATACACAAGGAAGGGGTAATATGTTATTGCCTCGCAAGAAGGAATATGTAGCAGGGCTTCGTATATTTAGAAGAAGGCACAGTAGAAGCCAATCGTCTGTGTATCTTCTGTTTGTTTTTGCCGTGCACTTGGCAGCAGAAATACATTCCTTTAGAAGAAGTAGCTGAGCTGGTGGCATATCAAGAGCTTGCAACTTCTCTGCGACATCTTGTATTTTCATCATTTCCTTCTTGCTCTCCTGTTTCGTCAAAAGCTTGTTGCGCTTCAAAAGCCTCGCTCGCGAGCGTTGCAGCGCAGCTCTGGAAAAGCATCGAGTCTTTCATGCTGCGCAGGCAATGTAATTCTGCGGAGTGGTGGCAATCGTTTCAAAGGGCGCTTCTGTTTAATCCTCATAGCTTGTCGCTCAGCATGTATCCTAAGAGTGTCTGAGAGACCACTGCATGGCCTGCATATACCACCTCCAGTTGTCACTAATGGGCACTTATTGTGCCTCCATTTTCCTTGGCAATCGACAGAGGCACACTCCGGAAGCACGGTAGGAAAACTGTCCAAACTAGGCCCTCCACAACAAACACTCACGTTATCAACAGCAGTTAACATTGCATCTACTTCGGAAACTGAACTGGCAAATGAATTGATCCCAACAGTGCTGCATTCAACTGGCTTACCCAAAACATATGCTTGAACAGACATGTCGCGTTTTACGTGCAGTGTCTTCTTCGTAAACACGGCACTGGACGCACCACTGTGCCGAATGCAAGCGTCATTGAATAGAACGTCCTTGATTCCCTCGTTGTCGATTCGGTGAGCTGCCCACGATTGTCCAGGAAGGCACATGCTAGGAGCAGAGTTGAATAAAATCTCGAACGGGGTCTTGCTTGGGTCTGCGACCGTATTCTCCGCTTCACAGCCGCAACCGTCGACAACGCTTGTTGCAGCGCGATCAGTCGTTGGTGCTCCGTCAGCACCGCCAGAACGCACCGATTCACCTTCGCAGGAGCTCCTAGACTTCGAAACAGTACAGCGGGGAGCAACAGCACGAGACTGTCGCCGTACCGGCTTCCGAGGGCTCTTTACTTTCTTCGACAAGTATTTTGGCGCCCCTTCGAAAATAGTCGGCACCGCACCTTTCGCGAGACCCGCCCTTCTCGTACCCGACATGAGCACCCGGCCGTCAACTTCAGCACTCCAAGTCCTGAGAATGAAATGTGGTGCAAAATGTCGCTCACACACACGGTCATTCTTCTGGAGCACTCTGTCTTTGCGCGGTATCGCCCGCCTCCACGCTTCCAGTCCCGCTTCATTATTCGGAGGTTTGAAAAGGGAATACTGCGTGTCACACGACTTGTAGCCGCTGTTGCAGAGAGGCACAAAGCACTTCACCATCGTGCAACGGCATAAAGCTTTGGGCTGACCATAATACACACAAACAAAGCAAATATTAACGCACTTCTCCGCGAAAGAGTCAGCAGCTAAAACGCGCGCGCGGCGAACAGGCGGCCCTAGGTCGGTCCCGTGGTCGGTCCACAATCTCGCACGCCCTCTCTCGTCGCGCCGAGTTACTAGAACGCTGTTCTTTCATTGCGTCAGAGTGCAGAGAGTGCGCCGTCCTTTCACCTAAGTATTCTTCCATCGTGCTAGGAGGTGTTGGCCAGCCTCACCGGCAGCCGGAGGAGCGACCGTGTAAAGCCCCTATATTTATAAAAGTAGCGCCATCCACTTCCCTCCTCCTCCGTTCCACTATCGCGCTCGGCGCGACCAGCGCGATCGAGGCGCGATATCGACAGTGGCGCCGCCTGCGTCGGGCCTGCCGTGGCAAACGACAGCTAACGCGCTACCAGAGGAAATCCGAGGAAAACTTCGATCGCGCCCTGCGGAGACGTTTTTGAGGCGCGATTTTGCTTCGTCAGTCAGTAACTGTTCTTAATAATGCCGTTTTGGAAGTAGCAACGCGACGATGCGAGACGGCGCAAATATCAAGTGTGCAGCAAGCGTTTGCGCACGCCGGATGGTAAACAAAAAAAGCCTTTTGCCCTCGCCTTGTCGGTTGCGGCAATTTAAGGCGCAGCAGCATGCCATCACAATGAAGTTCTTGTCCCTAACACGTTTGATCCGTTTGTGCGTACAGCACTTTCGTCGCACAGGCCCGAGAATGGCAGTCGGGGCGCGCTGGAAAGAAAAAAATATACAAAAGCGCGACGCGAACTTCCACGTGACACGGATTGGCCAATGGGGGAGCGGAGGAGGCTGGGGCGACAGGAGGCGGCTAAGAGAGGGCGAGGAGGAAGCGCCAGGGTGAGCGCGGTGGCGGCAAGATCTAAGAATGGCGCTACCTTTATAAATATAGGGGCTTTACGACCGTGTTGATGCGCGCGCCCTCCCTCGGGGAGAGCGCGAAGGAGGCAGCGGAACGACTCGCCGGGCGTCCGAGGGGCGGCGCTGGTGGTCGAGGGGACCACCAGCGCCGCCTTCGAGACTACACTGGTGGCCTTCGTATTTCTTCAATACGAAGGCATAGATGACGATTTCGTGGAGCTGCTGAGGGAGATATATCGAGACAACCAAGTACAAGTGGCATGGGAAGGCCGAAAAGGAAATGAAATGGTGGGAATTCACCAAGGATTGAAGCAAGGATGCCCTCTGTCACCATTGTTGTTCACGCTTTACGTCAAGGGCATAGAAAGACGACTGGAAAACAGCGAATTAGGTTTTGATTTATCCTACATGCGTAATGGACAAATGGTGCAACAGAAGATCCCTGGACTGATGTACGCAGACGACATTGTGCTACTAGCGGACAATAAAAAAGATTTACAGATACTTGCGAATATCTGTGGGAACGCAGCGACAAATCTAGGCCTTAAGTTTAGCACAGAGAAATCAGGGATTATGATCTTTAATGAGCACACGAGTAACTTCGTGGTGTCAATTCAACAGCAAGTAATACCCATAGTGAAGCAATATAAGTACCTCGGCGTACACATAAACGAAGGAAAGAATTACTCAAGCAACCACCAAGATAATCTGAAAATAAAGGGGAAGCGGAATGCAGCATTAATGAAACACAGAGCACTGTGGGGCCACAATAAGTATGAGGTGGTGCGTGGAATCTGGAAAGGAGTAATGGTGCCAGCGCTAACATTCGCAAATGCCATTATATGCTTAAAATCGGATATATTGGCGGGTTTGGAAGTTAACCAAAGATCAGTAGGCCGGTTGGCTTTGGGAGCACACGGTAATACGACAAATGAGGCAGTGCATGGAGACATGGGTTGGGCCTCTTTTGAAGTCAGAGAAGCACAAAGCAAAATTAGTTTTGAAGAAAGGCTCAGGAACATGGATGAAAATAAATGGGCGGCTAAAGTGCACAAGTATCTCTACATGAAAAGCGTGGACACAGAATGGAGGAAGAGGTCAAGGAAGTTGGCAACCAAGTACAGGATAATCGAAACTGTAAATAGACAACCAGGGGTCATCAGAAAGAAAGTGAGAGAAATAGAGACCGTGAATTGGATGCAAAGAATGGAAACGAAAAGGACAATGGAGATTTACAAGAATGAGAAGAAAGAAATTAGAAGGGAAAATCTGTACGATAACACAAAGGGCAGTGCCTTGCTATTTGAGGCTCGAGCCGGTTGCCTAAGGACGAAAACATATCGGAACAAATATTCGGAATTAGATGAGACATGTGTATGCTGCAGTAAAGATCCAGAGACCACTCAGCACATCCTAATGGAATGCGACGGGATCCACCCAGCGAGAACCGTAGGTAACGTGCAACTCCCAGAAGCGCTTGGGTTTAAAGTGGAAGGAAACATAAACAGATCAGCCGTAGAGATCAGCAAGAGACGATTAGAGTACTGGTGGAAAAAAAGTAGGGAAAAGATGGATGCGACCTGATCTCTTAAAATCATAGGCAGCGGTACAAGGTAAATTTTTGAAAAAGAAAAATAATGATAGGTATACAAAAATGCAAGATAAAGAACATGTATAGTATACCTGATTAAACCAAGCAGGCTAGGTGACTATTTGTCGCCGCCCCGTTTCAAAGGGGATGCCAATAAATCATCATCAGCAGGAGAGCCGGCGGATCGGTGGGGGCGCCATCTCGTGCCGCGGGCGGTGACGAGGAGGCGGCTGAGTCCCCCGGGCGCCGGGAGATGGCGTCGCCGTCGTCCCTGCTCTCCGGGCAAGGTGGGGCGGTCGGTGGCGGCAGCTTGCGGCGACCGGTTTGCTCCTCCTCCTCGCTCTCTGCTTCGCGCATGCGTTTGCGCGAGGAGGAGTCCATGGCCTCCTCGTCGTCGGATGGGGGCAGCGGGGTGCTCGCCATGGCAGCCATGACGGCGTCCTGCTCCGAGGGGGGAAGGCTCGCCTGCGGGGAAGGTATAGCCGGCGCCACGTGTGTCTCGGTGACGGCGGGCGCGGCCGCGGCGGCAGCTGCTTGGGTGGTGGTGGCCTGTTTCTTTATCCACGCGTTCACGATCTCGGCGGCGCGCACCTCTAGTTCGCCTCGCTCACGCGACGCTTGTAGCGTCACGGGCACAAGGGTCGCGAGAGACGCGCTCGCACTTCGACGATGGCCCGCGCGCGGCGGGCGCTCTCCTGGCCTGCGGAAGCCCTCCATGCCGCTCGGCTCCACAGTCAACACGCGAACCGCGCGTCACATGGGGCAAACACACTACACGCACGTCGCGCGCACAGCACCGACCACGCGATGCGCGCACGAGGCGGCACAGCCGGGGACGCGGCACAGATGTCGGGTTGGGCACGCCACTCGCGGAGCACAACACTGAAGTAAATCCACTCGTCGCACGATGCAAGCCCGCAGGGAACACACGAGGTTGCGCGTTGGGACGCGCGAATCGTGCGCGGCTGCAGGTGACGTCGCCGACGATGGTGAGCCACGCGGCTCGTGCAGCACACGCCGGGGTGATGTGCAGGCACGACCGCACGGGAGAAGAGCTAGGCGCGACTGGCGAGGCGAGGTCGTCGGAGCGAGACGCAACACAACCTCTCTCTTCGACAGTCAGGGCGAACTCTCCCTGTTACCAGGAAGAATCACGTTAAGCCTGGCAACTCTCGAGGAGGAAAGGTCGTCCATTCACCATGTTGAAGTCGAATTGCTGTGCAGACGTTCTCGCCAATGCTGTCCAATGTTGCGACCAAGGGTCCGAAGATGTGAGATGTTCATTCACCGTGGAGGAGTGAGCGAACGTGGGGCTGGGCATGACATCCAGGATGTTTTAAACACACACATTTATATTACATTTTGTACAAGAATGAGCCAGAAATACTGAAGATAAGACACTGAAGTTCAGCTGCCGATCTCTCTTCACCAAGCGTCTGTCTCCTCTTTTAACCCCTGCGCTGCCCTGGTCCCGTCACCTTCCTCCAATTTGGCATCACGAGATGGATGACATCATCCCCCACCAATCCGAACGTTGCTAGCCCTTTTACTCTGAGGAGAGCTTGGCCAGTGCCTCCTCTATGCTCTCAGTGCCCGGCAGACAAGCGCTACAACAATGGGTCGCCCACGGCCGCCTGGATCGGCGCGCGCGGCGGGGTTGCTCCGGCCGTCCCATTCGGACGGTGAGAGTGTAATTGCGGAAAGGGGCGTGGCCGCTGCTTTCGCCGCACTGCGCCGCGCACCTCCCACCCCTCAACTCCCTTGCTACGGCTGCGCGCCAGACGATTTGCACCACCTTGAAAATAGCGCTTTGTAAGAAATTGTGAAAAGTTGTGCTGAACAAAAAGGGCACGGAAAAGCACCAATGGCCCGTGTCGCTGTTTTTGCTTTGCGCTCCACTCTCCGTTGGGATGCTGCTGCCCGAAGCGAGAACACGAGTACACTCGTGAGCCAAATTTCGCGGGAAAATGATTTCCGTGCACTCAAGCGCAGCATGCCCATGGAAAGCCTACAAGCGAGAGAAGACATTCGAGCTCTACCTGCTAGAAGGAATGCCACCTGACTGACGACGGCAACGGATGTTTTTTTTTTTTCCAAGTCCGCAGCCCGTAAACTCTTGTTTATTATGACTAATACCCCTGTCACACGAGCAGATATAACCGCGGTTAAGCTTAACCATGGTTTACAGGGTTAACCGTGGTTAACGCGAGCGCGGTCTGCCATTGCTACACGGACTTGGTTAAGCAAACCGATGCAATCACGTGGTCCTCATGTGTGCAAAATATTTTGCGCGAAGTTCACTGTGCATAATAAAGAAATAATAACCAGCATGAAGATAAATGTTGCAATAAAATATACGCTCACATTTTCAATACTACAAGCCTTTATAACTAAATAATGTTGATGAACTTGGCGAGTTTCACATTAAGTCTTTCAACACTGGTTGCTGTAGCCGGTTTACAGTGGCTAGTAGCCGGTTAGTAGCCTTTACGAGAGCCAGCGCATTCCATTGCGTTTCTTTTTGTTGTGCGTGGTAGTTGCGGTGTGTTAGCAGTTTGTGCGCATTATTTCCTCTGCTACAGGTTACAAGTGTCGTATGGCCAGTAGGCTTTGCTGAGAATAATTCACGTCGTGTGTTTTCTGTGCTCAAGTGGTTTGTGTGTGTGATTTGAGTTTTAGCATATATTCGGGCATTCCTTGTGTTCGACCGCAGTGCGGTAAGGTGATCCTCCCAAACGCGTATAAATGTCCTTGTTGGAGCGTCTGACCAGTTACTGCGCCTTTGGCTCATTGCGATTTCGAACGACGCTGGTGCACTCGCAATTGCCATGGCGTCCTCCATCTTGCCTGTTCGTCGGTTTGCGAGAGTAAACTGAGGTTGGTCAAGCTCGGTTTGCGATAACCATGGTTAGGGGGCTAACTACGGTTACGCCTCCCGTGTAGCTAGCGGTAACTGCGGTCAGCCGTAACCGTAGTTAGCTTAACCTCGGTTAAGGCTGTCCGTGTGACAGGGGTATTACACTATAACTTGACCAAATGACTAACTGTAAGATACGCTTTGGAAAGCGAAAAATAGGACTCGGAACTTGGAAATAGAGAGCTGAATTCGCAGCAGTCTTGTATCTGTGCATGCTAATGTGCTGACAGACATCTTTCAGCAACTTTCTGAGCCATCTGTACAAACGTGCATGTCATGTTTTTATTCATGGCAAAATTACCAGCATAACACATTCACAATGCATACAATAACTTATTTATAATGGCAAACTCACAGCCCTTGCGCACTCGTAGTGCTCTCTTCAAACGTGCAGAACTTTCCGGCTCAGTGCCTTATTCATTAGTTTTTTTGTTATAAGCCGCTGTGTCTAATGGCTGCGCCAATGCTTGACAGTAGTAGCTTTATAAGTTTGCTTGCAACTATTGAAGAAGTCACTGATGCATGCTCTTCGTTTTCCTGGCAAGTAAAAAGAGGGCAGCTCTCTAAGTGTGAACAAATCAAAGCTGTCAACTTTCTGCACACATCATCCTTGCCAATATGTGGCACTGCGATATCAATGGCCTTTTTTACGTTAACGAGGACAGCAGCAAACTCGGGCTTCGGGAACACCAAACCACCTCTTGTTTGGCGAATAATGTTGATGCTGATGTTGATTTGCGTAGACTTGGACAGGCGCTGCATGTCCTCCGTTGTTTGACTGCCTTCGCAATGAAACCAGCTATGTCTGCTATTGCAGAATTTTCCACAGTTGAAGGTGGTGGTAGCACTGAAACAAGAAAAAAAAGGAAATGTTCACATCAGATGCCTAATTAAGGCATCTGGTGTCGGCACGTTAAAAACCCCAAAGAAAGAAAGAAGCCGCTTCAGCAGCACTGATGTATCGCGGGGACTTCATCATGTAAATGTGACGCGCATATGTGCAAGGGCCCCGAATAATTAATTTGGCCAGTACGTCCGGTTGGAGAAAATGTACTGCAAAATTATTATTACCACCCTGATGCCTGTATATGAAGACTTCTGTGAACACAGTGCTCGCCCCAAGAACGTAGCCACATAGTGACCACGATGATGAAATAAGTTTCTTTTCGAAGGATCGAAAAGCGAGCGCACGAAATGAATGTCAAGTATGGTCAAGGGAAGCGCTTAGGCACAGCGGCAACTCGCGCGCCAGAATACTTGTCTCAAGGCAGATGCAGTGCACCACACAAAGTCGCGTGAACACCCTGCCTATATGCGTCTCGATCGTATTATGCTATAAACACCCTCGCTGTGTAAAGCCGACTGAAGAATATATCACCACATACCTTGATTCTCGTGCAGTTTCCTGCAGCTGTCAATGCACTTCTGCGGGCCAACGATCAAGCCATCTTCACCATGTGCACAATGTCAAGTGCGCATCTTTCCAAGCATCTCCACGGCCGCGACTCTGCCACGCGGTGCGCGGGGGAACTTCCTCAATTACATTTTTTCAATGGGGCGCGCGACAAATGGAACGGCCGGAGCAACCCAGCCGCGTGCGCCGATCCAGGCAGCCGTGGGTTGCCGTTGTGAGTATAGCGTGCCGCCGCCAGGCGCCACCACCTAAACAGGGCGCTCTTTGTTCAATGAGCGTTTGTTTCTCCGCGTTGGCTGCAACGCCTGCATTTCTTTAATGACTGATTTCACAGCTCAGAGGTACACAAATATATCTGGTTTGTTCCTTATTGTTCGATTTACGCAGTAAAAACAGTAACTATTGCTGTTATGCGACGCTGCCCAGCATTGTAGACGCTCGCTAGCGGTTTAAAGGAAAAGCCAGAAGACTCATTTCTGGGGTTGCCCGCACAGTAATGTGTAGGATGGTGCGTACCAGAAGTGACTGCAGCATTTATTATATTCACTGTTGTCTCATAGCTTGAGGCAGCTGTAGGCATTGAGATAGGCATCATGCTTGTCAGTCACAGAGAATGCGTAGTTAGAAAGAAGAGGTTGCAGGAACTGCATAGAAACCAAAAATCACTAGTCTTACTGTCCAGTCTTCCTGGAGCTCGTAGAGAGCTTTGAGATGCGAAGATATTTCTCCTTTTGGCCCACTGTTAAGAACATGGCACGGATCAAAACTAAGGAAAAGGGGTCACTCGGGGTCACAGGGAGGTTCGATCCGATAAGTCACAGCCATACCCCAGGAGCTTGAACGCATGCACATTTACTTTGTGATTGTCAGTAACCAACTTAGGGATGCGAAACCCACAAATTTCTGCTTCCTTCATGGTGAAGAGAACCAGCACATGGAGTAAAGCGCCAGTCAGCCCTTTGGTAAAAAAGTAGCCTACCGGAATTCTGTGGGATGTGGACAATGCACTGATCACAAGCCACAGGGGCAAGTTTTCTAAAACAGTATCCTTTGGTTTCCCAAGTCAAGGTCTGCGTGGCCAACAAAAGACTTAATGCTTGTACTGGTGTTTCTCTATTACCTGCACCTCATCAACAATGAGAGCACACCCTGGACTGGGTTGCCTGCAAATTCTGGCATTCTGTTTTTAGTCGTCTTTCAGCCAGCTTTTTGAAACCTGTCTCTGCGTCTTGAATGACCGTATGTACTTAAGTTATTAGAATTTGTGAAATCCAATGCCTGTTTCTCTCTGTAGGCCCCCAGGTCCGTTCAAGCTGTCTGCGACAGCTTTTTGCCTGGGGGACCCCCAACTTGTGTGTTCGAAATCAAGTGGATTTTGATTGATTGAATACCGACATATGCAGATAGTGTTTCTGCTAGGCAGTTTCAGGAGTTCCTTCCTTGCCCCATTTATGTTCATAAGCCCTTGTTGACAAGTGCCTGAGAACAACACAGTGGCGAGTTGTCTCCTCGGACCAAATTGATCTTCTGGAAGTTTCTTATCTGGTCTAGCAGAAGCAACGCAGCAGGTTTCTTCTCTGAGGCTGCCTTTCTTATATAGGAAATGTCATCTTCAAGGCCGCCCTCTTTTATCTGATTCAGCTCCAGCTTATATTTAACTGTCGGTAGAAGTCGCTGGATTTGGCTCTTGAGGTCTTTCTTTCCGCTTCTATTTTGTTCTTTTCGCAATCGGCAAGCTTGATGGCGTCCTGCTATCCAATTGGACGCTTTGATCACGCTGCGCCTTGTTTCCACAATACTGAGCGTTGCAGTGGCCCGCCGGCTCATATGGACGACATGACACGTCCATGGAAGCTTCTTCCTCATCCATTGGTTGGATAGAGATTGAAGATGGCAGGAAAATCGATAGCGATGCGACAGCTTGAGAAGCATCCATCGGTAGAGCACCAGTAGCACGTGCTCGCTTGTTTATACTTGCTAAGCTTCTCTCTTGTACAGCTTTTGTCTGAAGATGATGGGGGGGTAATCATCGAAAACGAACGGTACGGTACTTTTCCTGAGCCTTCGCCTTTTGCCTTCGTAAAATCTTCTTGGTTGAAGTGCCAGCTGCAAACCTTTGTGTAGCACAATAAGCCGTTTGAGGTCCATCTATCCCACCAGATTGCAGCAAGCCATTTTTGCCTCAACTCCAAGTCCGACGGCACCTCGTGAAACAATATTCCGGGGGTTTTCTTTTTATTCTCAGACTTGTAGGCACACAACAGTATGCCATTTCAGCTGAAATGCGTTTAGACAGAAAAATGTGCACAGTGAAGACGCACTCAAACAGAACTCACGCAAAGGCAACATATAAGAAAAAAAAGTCGGAGGATCGCCCCAGCGGCGAGAACTTGGATCGGATTTATTGCCTCACCCTTTGTAACGGGCGGACATTGCAGTGATTAAAAAAGAGGTATCGATGCCCTGGCCTTGGCAGGTAGCCCTGCACCTCCGCCAAAATCTTACGGGGAAAGATGTTTAAAACATATTTACAGTGATATTCACAATGCGGCCACTGCCACACAAAACATAGAAGATGGCAACATGAATCCGCACGACATCACAGAGCGTCGTCTTCTGTACTGTCCTCGAGCAGCGCTTGGTAACAATACGAATAGCAAGTACAGTCGCGAGCAAAAGTTTAGAGACCACGGCCTCAGCAAAAAACTTAACTATATTCAAGCACAGCCCCGCCGCCTCGAATTGGCTTAATACGTTGTACTGGTCAAATACAGGTGCGCGCTCTTGATTTCAGCTGGAAAGCCTAGGTTGCGAAGAAAAATAAAATCAGCACCTTTGGTCCACATACTTTTGCTCGCGACTATACATGCACACATAAGCACATTCACACACACTATCGATATACATGCACACACACCAAGTTGGGCTATTAATCTGTGCACCCCTATGGCCCACCACTCATTGAGTCTACTACTCATTGAGTCTACTCTTAGTCGTGGCCACTCGGCCACTGCCGCCACCGTTAGATGGAACGGGGGGGAGCCAAGCAATGGATGGGGATGGATGGATAAAGCTGAATCCTTTAAATAGGGTGGCAGTTCACGTCACCTAGCCATGATTAATAATAGATTTTGTACTTGATAGAGGGAGAAATTGCACTCTTGCCTTTATTTTAGCCACCAATCAGATAACCTTCCTTTGGTTGACAAGTATTGCTGAATGGGCGAGTTGGTGCATCATATTCTTGTCTTGCTTTAGCACAACTCCGAGTATGAAAGAAAAAGGACAGATAGGTGACAGGATGAGCCTTGCTGTTCCACAACTAGTAATAGGTCTTTATGGGAAATGGAGTAATAAAGATCTTTTATGTCTAATAAAAAGGCTTGGTGACATTTGTTGTGGTTAGTTTTCAAGAAATCGATTACCTCCTCAGAGTTCCTTATTAGGAAGGGGTCATTAACTGGTGAACACCTGAGCTTGGCTTGTAGAAAAAAGGCTACTGGCTTCTGCCAGGTGTCATTTTCTGACACGATCACCCTTAGGGGAATGCCAATCTTGGGAGTTTTCGTACTGAACAGAACCATCAGGTGGTCCCTCTTACTGTTCCCCATGTTGTTCCTTAGTTTCTGAAGACTGAATTTCTTATTTTGCACCCTCTTTTTTATCCCCCCTCTCACTCCTTGGCAAGAGATAAAAGGGCGGAGAGGCAACATATGTGAACGGAAGTTTTATTTGTTTATAAGGTCGAGCGAATACGCTAAAAAGAATGACCGCATGCGTGTTAAGGTGCTGAATAAATAAATGAAGAGACGTGAGATTAGTAAATACTTATATCCAACACATTCAGTCAAAGATTCAAGAAGTTTCAGTGTGCCTTTTGTGACTCTAAGGCCTTCAGCTCTGCTGTGTGACAAAAAGCCTACCTTTGTGGGCCCTTTGTTGGCTTCCCACCTATTGATCAGGGCATTTTGCTGCACTTCTTTTTCAACGTTCTTTCTCAGTGCTGTTGGAGGTACTCTTGAGGTCATGACAGAAATCGGTTTCTGCATAAAGGCGACGAGCTGTTCTGTTGGTGCTCTGTATGTGCAGAAATTCAAGATTTCCTCTTTGTACAAAAAAAAAAAAAAGTCCGCGCACGACTTCGTTGCTGAAGAGGTGCAAAGCATAATTTACCTTCATCTTTTTGAAATTATTTGGATTTATGTGTATGTAACCTTAGGCATCGCCTTAAGTGTTGCACACTTCTCCAATTGATGGGCAACTTTGATTGGTCGCACGTCAACGTGACCGGTCACTGGTGTTTTGCAGCCCCCTTTGGTGAAGCTATTTCTCACGCATTTAACCAAATGCGGATAATCTAACAGAATAAAAAGGTGTCTGCCATCTTTAGTAGGGTAGTGCACTGATGGCATGACAGCTCCAGCCATACCACGTACACCAAACTGATGCCATCTTGCGCGGTTGCAGGATGCTCTGTCATAAGTGACATAATCAACCTTAAGCTCTGCTTTTTCTGATAAAACAGCCGCTTCCAAAATAATCTTAGAAAGCAAATGGGCTTTCATGTTCACACTACTAGATGCAAAAACGCCTAATATTTGGTATCAGGTCGAGAGGGAAACAGCACGAAAAAACACGACAAGAAGACAAGAAGGGAGACACACACCAGCGCTGGTGTGTGTCTCCCTTCTTGTCTTCTTGTTGTGTTTTTGCGCGCTGTTTCCTTCTCGGGTATGTACCGACTAGCCCAAGCCTCTACGGCATGGGTTCTCAAAGTGGGTTCCGCGGAACCTACGGGTTCCTCAGGCCCCTGCTCGGGGTTCCGCGAGCCACTGATAAATTTTCCCTGGTCCCGCTCTCGACAAATGTCTAAAACGGCGAATGTGAGGTGCGCTTGATCCAAAGAACCTCCATTACTCATGCCCGGTGCCCGAGTGTCAAAAAGCACATCACAGTGCGTAACAGCAACGCGCGAACTGCGCAATAAATACGCAAGCAGCTTGTAGCCACCCAACCTCTGAGAACGGGCAGCGCGCCTTACTGTTTCACATGGTGCGATTTTGCACTGCGATTTTCGCAGATGCGCAGTTGAATCTCGGAGGCCGTAACTTACCACCATGCGCCTTTCTCCTATTTGTAGATAGGGTAGGTGCCGATAGCGTGCGCACTGACCTATACGTTGAAGGAAAAAAAAAAAAAAAAAAAAAAAAAAAACGCGGAGCACCGCAAATGCGCGCCGCAGAAGAGCAAGAACGGCGTAGCGTCCAACCGAAACGAAGCGGCGCAGTCCGCATCGCCGTGGTCCTCCGCTTGCACCGTGATCCGGCAATCGTACGCGGCACGTGACTGACAGCAACGCCGAAGCGCTTCGTGCCTAATTGTGCCTTTAAAGCCTCTATTCTTGCGTTTATCGCCACGCGTAACACCGTGCTCGCGGCTAGTCGCGTGCCTCCGTTAAGTGCGTAGTCGCTATCTCTGATCGCGTCGATAACCACCGCAGTTTCGTCCGCAGCGGTTGCGGCAAATAGTTTTATTTTCACTCGATGCGCGCGTCGGCTGCGTGCCTTCACAACTGCGTAGTCGCCTCCCATGGCAGCGTCGATAGCGACCGCAGTTTCGTCCGCACTTCTTGCAGCGAAAGGTAGCTTCGTTTTGACTTGGTGCGTCTATCAGCCGCCTGCCTTCTGAACCGCAAGGTCGCCGTCCATGATCGCGTCGATAGCGGCCGCGGTTTCGTCGACAACGGTTGCGGCAAGCAGTAGTTTCGCTTTTACTCAGTGCAAAGCTGTCGAAGATAAAAAGCACCGGCTACATCGCGATGGACGGACAATTTGTTAGCGAGCAGCTGAGTTGCGAAAAAATAATCGGGATGTGCGCCCGTTGGTGCAAAGCGCGTCTCAGATGAAAACGCGCGCCGCGAAGCATGTCGCGAGCCCTTCGCCGCTGCTAGCGCTAATCAGTCATGAGAGAAGAGAATTTCAGCTTCCGCACTGGTCTTGTGCTAAATAGAAACAAGATTTGACGATTCATTGAGTAAATAAAAGCGTGTTGACGTAGTGCAGCATTTGTTTGTTTTCTTGATACCCTCGATAATTCGGTTAAATCGGGGGGGGGGGTTCCTTGGCACTTTATGGAGCTTAGCAGGGTTCCCTGGGATGAACGTACCTGAGAACCCCTGCTCTACGGTATTGCAATTTGGTACCAGGACTTGGACAAGCGCTGAAACATTACAACCATGCCATGCTCACAAGGCACGCTCTTTTTGTGGCTAGGAGTGAGCACACCGAGGTCCACAAAGCCACCAATTTTTCTAGTACCTTGTGCCACTCCAAAATTTCTGGCGAGTTTCTTTTCATCTGTTATGAGATCGCCATGGTGCTGAAACTCATCCATTTGTTAGTTTTTTGTTTCCCCCAATTCCTGAGCGAACACCGGAGTTAAAACTGCAGGTGCTTGCATACTTCGTAAAATTCCTGAGGCAAGTGCGGCTGGAAGCATAAGGCTACTTTCTCTGCATACGTGCTCGTGCAGCTTTGGGCTCTTAACACGCGTAATGACAAATTCCAAAACCCACTTGGAGCTGTAGCACATGCCCTTTGACGATTTTTTTGGCTTGCAGCTTTGAAACGTTGAAGGATGGCAGCTTTCTGTTTAGGAGGAAGATTGTCGATCTTCCTTCTAAGATTGAGAGAGTTCCGCTTCCTCAATCTTCTTTGTCGTTTGGTTAAAGCACGGTCCTCAGCAAGTGCTCTGGTTTTGTGACCCGACATATCTTCTTAAATAACGGTGCTGTCAAGCGGCCTGTTTTTTCAGTAAACCAATTCTTGTTGTTGGCTTGTCCGAGCATGCGGGTGCATATAAGCTGTCTTGCAGCACTTGACAATGCCTTCAAAGACTCGTAGGGAAGATCCACAACTTTTGAGGCATGACTGCTCCGTAAGTCCTCCTCGTCGCCAATTTCTAAAGGTACATCTGCTGCTGCTTTCGTGGCTAGCTGACTTTCACTGGGGCACATGTACCCCACTGCATGCAGTCTTAGACATGCAGTCACAAGCTTTGCCTTCAGCTTGGCAATATCTTCATCACAAGTCACCTTTTGACTCGGGTTGTAATCGCGTTGCTGTTTTAGGCATGGTGGCTTGTTGATGACATTCCTATGAAAAGGAATTTCCTGCAAGGGAAGTTTCGGTGTTGGTATCTTTGCTGAAATGAAAAAGTTTGAGCATATTAAAGAATTTTTTGACGCACTTTTGGCCATAATCAGCAGAGAACAAGCAGGCCCCACAATCATATACCACTTTCCGCAAAACGGCTTAGCATTATACACGCATCAGTAGCAGGTTGAGCATGCAAGTGTGTAGTGATTCTTAAAGTTTCAAAAACCATGACCCACAGCGTGAAGCTCTTACTAAAGGAAGTATTTAGCAAAAAAAAAAAATTACAGAATGACACAAACCTTCTGAAGGAACAATCCACTTGCATGGCAAGTTGGTGCATGATGGCTGGTTTTCATCTGTCACAGCCCCCGTGTCGGCAACGGTAAATAAGAGGCCGGCAACGTGCTGGCAGGTCTCACTCAACCTGAAAAAGTGACAAATATTTTATTACCTAGAAATGCTGTGAAGCGCGATCTTCCATCCCACTGTTTTCTACCAGTGCACTTTAATATACTCAAGCATAGTGCATAACTCGTAAAAATTCAGCACGCCCGAGAATGATGTGCTGCTCCTGTTTTTTTTTTATTATTATTTAAGGACTTTGCGTGACCGTCGATTGCGCAGCATATAATCGCCATTTAACCGCGAAATCACCGAATGTTTTGACAACCGAGCAGCGTCCTGGTACCTTGAAACATTGAAGGATGGCAGCTTTCCGCTTAGGAGAAAGATTGTCGATCTTCCTTCTAAAATTGAGGAAGTGCCGCTTCCTCAGTCTTCTCATTTCAACCTAACGCTTTCACTTAGGCCTTCAAGCCCTGCACAACTGGAGTTTTCACTTTCACCTTTCAAGAAACATTTGTTTTGAATTTGTTTTAGTTCTCCGTCATATTTGATTGATCAGGATTCTTGATCAGCACAATGATGGGGGGGGGGGGGGTCGGGTGTTGTAACCCCCCTGAGGCCGAGTTAACCTGCCCCCCCACGCATCCAGCCCCACCAGTCCAACGTGTACCTTCAGTGCTCTGTTCACACTGTTATTACAATTCAGTAGGTGGCTTGAGGTCGAATTTTCCTGATTAACACAAACACTCTATCACTTTCTTGTATTGTTCGTTCACTCTTAAATTATTTTGAGTAAAACTCTGAGGAAATACACATTGTCATCATCCTTGGTGTCATTCTTATAATTATTAGGCATTTATTTGCTGTTGGATTCCTCTGGCTAAAGCAAGGAAATTGCATATTATGCAAAGTACTTGCTCCCCCCCCCCCCACACACACACACCACAAATCTAACCCCCCCCCC